>NC_134826.1:118549533-118622722 GCF_004210375.1 Tachypleus tridentatus | reverse complement strand
TTTTTAATAAGAAAAAGAGGCTTTTAATATTGCATCATTGGATTACCATTACGTGGTCTGACGCCTCCAATCCGTGATTTGGTTCTGATGTTTTCTCCCCTAAATTTGGGTCGGTTTGTTCCCACCAGGGGTCTTAAGCATAACAAAATGTAACTCAATATCAATGAAAATGATTCACTTATGTAAAATTACATTTGGTTTGGTTTGTTTGAAATTAAACACAAAGCTATACAATGGGCTATCTTGTGCTCTGCCCACCACGGATAACAAAGTATGGTTTTTAGCGATGTGAGTCCGCAAACAAGCTGCTGTGCCACTGGAGGGCGGCTTAAAATTACATATGACATTTTGTGAAAAGCCTTTATGTGGTGGAGAAAAATGGATGATATTTTCGGATTCAGTTTACATAAACTACACTATATAACAAAGGTTCTACGTTTTCTTGTTTCTGGGCAAAAAGTGTTATTTCCCAATTGCATATGCCTAAAATAAATGGAAAAGACCTATTTTTCTCTTCAAACTTTGCTTTTCTGACCTGGGTAATGAAATTTTCAAATTTACCCATTTTTCCAGAACATTCCAGGTATATTCAGTGCTGAATAGCTGATAGAGAATCTTCTGTAACTTACAGGAATTTTCAAGAACTTTCTAGAATGTTGAAAAACTTACGAAAATTTTCTAGAACTTTCTATAGTAATGTATATTTGCAGGGGCTCACCACTTCACTTTAATTCTAACTGCCTAAGTGAACACATAGACCTATCTGATTTTGTCAGAGATGACATCAAGAAGCTGCAAACATTCTCCAGACGCATTCTGCTATGTAATTGTCCAATTTATCAAGACAAGAGCGAGAAAGTACTCTGTGACAGCATCTACTGAAATGAATTAAGCCTACAAGACATGCTTGTCGGGGATCAATACAAACCCTGGGCACCTGATTTTACTTGTGAGCACTGCATAAAAAAAAACTCTAGAAAAACTCTTACCCATTTTCCAGAACCTTCCAGGTAGATTCAGTGCTGAGTAGCTGATAGAGAATCTTCTCGAACTTACAGGAATTTTCAAAAACTTTCTAGAATGTTGTAGAACTTACGAGAAATTTTCAAGATGTTTGTTTGTTTTAAATTTCGCGCAAAGCTACTCAAGGGTTATCTGCGATAGCCGTCCCTAATTTAGCAGTGTAAGGCTAGAGGGAAGGCAGCTAGTCATAACCACCCACCGCCAACTCTTGGGCTACTCTTTTACCAACAGATAGTGGGATTGACCGTCACATAATAACACCCCCCGGCTTGAAGGGCGAGCAGGTTTCGTGCGACCGGGATGCAAACCCGCGACCGTCTGATTACGTTCGCACGCCTTAACCGACCTGGCCATGCCGGGCCCAATTTTTCAAGAACCTTGTAGAAATTTCTAGTACTTTCCATAGTACTTTCTATAGTAATATATATAGGGACTCACTACTCACCACTTCAGTTTTGTTCTAGCTGCCTAAGTGAACACATAGACCGATTTGACTTTATCAGAGATGACATCAAAAAGCTGCAAGCATTCTCCAGACGCATTCTGCTATGTATGTGGCCAATTTATCAAGACAAGAGCGAAAACGTACTCTGTGATAACATCGGATAAAACATGAGAAGCCTACAAGGCATATTTCGGCATGCCTGTCGGTGGTCAAGACAAACCCAGAGCACCTAATTTTACCTGCAAGCACTGCAAAACAAAACAAAAAACTCTAGAAGACGGACAATTTTTTGTTTGCTTGAATAGTAAGATTTTACATTATACAAATTTTAGACCTTTTAAAATTTAAATATATATATTTAATTTCCAATATTTTAGAAAAAATATCGCATACAAAATATTTTGCGAGAACCTCTTACACATTACTTGTAGATGAAATAAATTTATTCTTCATAATAATTTTACTTTGTTCTTTTGCAGGATGATACAGAGAAGAAAAGAGAGCCATGAATTTCGCTATTCCAAGAATTTGGCGTGAACCCACTGACCACTCAAGCAATTGCTATTTCAACATGGTGGACCCTTCCAAATGTCGGGCTGGCAAGAATGCATCTCCTATCACGTATCCGGACCTCTTGATACACCTCAGAAAGGAATACAACAGCATCAAGACCTTGCTAGAAATCTTGAAGTATGATGAGTATGGCTGGGAGGTTATCGGAGACTTCAAAATGGTGGCATTCCTAACGGGTCTCCAATAAGGCTTTACCAAGTTTTCCTGTTATCTTTGGTTTTGGAACAGCAGGGACACTGCAGTGCGCTACAACAGGAAGCACTGGCCACAACAGACCGAGTTGACTGTGGGGAGGCACAATGTCAAGTGTGAGCCACTAGTGGACCTCCAGAAGGTATTATTCCCACCTTTGGACATAAAATTGGATCTTATGAAACTATTTATTACAGGTCTTGATGAGGAGTCTCCAGCCTTCAAGTACCTTCGAGAATTCTTCCCTAAGCTATCTGAGGCAAGGGTCAAAGCTGGTGTCTTCGTTGGAACACAAATAAAGAAGATCCTGGAGTGCACAGAATTCCCCAAGAAGCTCAGTAAAAAGGGGAGAAAAGCTTGGGGCAGCTTTGTTGCAGTGGTTCGGGGCTTCTTGGGCAATCACAAGACCGAAAATTATGTGGAACTGGTTGAGGCTGTGTGAAGAACTACGGCAAAATGGGTTGTAGGATGTCCCTGAAAGTCCATATCCTTGACGCTCATCTTGATAAATTCAACGAGAACACTGGAGCATACTCAGAGGAACAAGGCGCTTTCACAAAAATATACTGGACTTTGAACGCCGCTACCAAGGAGTGTGTAACAAAAACATGATGGGAGACTATATTTGGGGGCTGATACGTGAAAGTGATCTACATTAGTTGCAAATCTCGAAAAACTATTCACTTCTAAATGTTTTTGTTCATTTTTATGTAATTTAGCGTAAATACATGTAAATCTTGATTCATATGTTGTTTTATTCAATCCTTATTAAATAAAAATGTGCAAATTTGCCCGTTTTTACATGAAAATAGGTTAATTTCTAAATGTCAGTATTCAGGTCACAAAAGCAAAGTTTGAAGGGAATAATGTCCATTTTCTGTATTTTTACAACATAGCAATTAAGAAATAACACATACTATCCAGGAACAAAATATATGTCATATAGTGTTATTAAAGATATGTAAAAGTTTCAAGACAATAACGAATATGCAGACCTGTGTAATTAGACTTTAGTGATCGTGTTGGCTACAAGGCATGACAAGGATACATCCAAGTCCTTTGACAACAGAGAATGAGGTCACCAGTGAAAATTGCAAGAGGACTAACACATGTTTGGAGAGAATTTTATTTACCAATGTTAAAGATCTGTTCTAAATTGATGGCACATTGACTGATTACAGGTACAGCACGTGCTTTCTATTGTTTCATCCCCCCAGGAACATGATCTGCTGTCATTTGAATGTCACGCTAAAAATTATTGGAGAGAGATTTATCTTATATCAAGGCTGTGATCCCAAGAATAGCAAAACCATATGGTGAAACTAGGCCTAGAAGAAAAAAAGAAAGACTAAAGGCACACTTGTAACAACTGCTTGGCCTTAAAATACTAAAAACAAATTATAACGTTTGATAAAGAAAGTTACAACAGAAAACAGATTAAATTGTAATTCAAAAATATTAGTGATTAATTAAAGGAGATCTAATAATTAAGTTATGCGACAAAGTTAATACGTGGATAAGAAATGCAAGTTACAATCTTTTAAAAGTTTTGTTCATTTTACAGACAGAATCTATCATCTATACACACTTGTAACAACAGGCGAATAATTATTAAATGTAAATGGCGTGCCACAGACTCTATAACTAATCATTGTCAAATGTTAGCCCGGCATACCCAGGTGGATAGGGCACTCGAGTTGCAATCTCCCGATCACACTAAAAGCTCGCCCTTTCAGCCGGGGAGAGTGGGTGGGTGGTGATGACTAGCTGCCTTTCCTTTAAGTGTCACACTGCTAAAATAGGAACGGCTAGCTTTGTGCGAATTTAAGAAACAAACAAACATCAAATCTACATCATTATAATCACTGGTGGATATAACATAAAGGAATTATCAATATATACCTATGTTAAATTCATCGATCGTCTATTAAACAAAAACATCTGAACAGACACACAGAAATGGCAAAAAGACTTGCTGTTGATGATTATTTAAGCTCTAATACCCAGCAGTATAATAATACCAGTATAAATAGGATGTTGCTACCGAGTACACACTAAGATCTAGATTAGATAAAGGAACACAGAAATAAGCCCAGTATTCTTCCTCATAACTTTAAAGTGACATAATACAGATAAAGCAGATAGCTTAATATCACATTATATAATGCAGACAGGAAAATTTGCGGGGTATCTGGTAGACGAAGGCTTAGCTAAAACTAAAACACAAAACCACAAGGGTTTATTACTGAATTATCCTAACCATAAAAGTGATATTCATTCAATCGAGGTAAAAAACTCAGCTCATCTGGGAGAAGCACTTAGTACTTAAAAATATTTTAAATGATAGTATTTTACATACATGAAATGACAGATCAATTAGAACGTATGGATATTAACAAAATGAAATCACAAATGTGCTATCACTTCGCGAGATTCGCTATGAATGCTAACGTTTCCGTCAGTGCAAAAACGTGCTGCCAAACCATTTTCATAACAAAATATGCTAACTGGTGGAATCCAATATGAAGAAATGTTGATTGAATCTAATGGAACTATTAAGGCCTCCTTCTACGGAGTTCTGGCAGTAAATGAAAGATGTTACGAGTATCAAACAAACAATTGAAGCGTTATGCATGATGTTTTCACTTAATGGGTATCCTGTATCAGTAGCTACGATCGCGGTAATTATTTCACAACTAAACACTCGACAGAACTGAAGAGCTCTCAATTGTTAGAAAAGCATGCATATAGAAATTTGCTTTCGTCTCACAGAAACAAGCTTACAAAACTTGGTGAACCAAGATCAAAACAATGGGCATGCTTATTACAATTTTTAGTGTTCGCATTCATGAAAATTGCAGTTTTAAATAACGGATTCTCTCCTTTCAAGAATTCAGAAAAAGTTCAAGCTTACAAACACAGTGTCAACTAGCCATTGGTTACACTTGATTATCAAGGCTTTCGACTATCTGACTGTAGATATAACAGAAAGTTACCACAGAGAAGGATTATATATACTTCATTCAATGGAAAAGCAAGTTATATATGAAGTTACATAACACTTAGATTGCACGTCTAACGTAATACAGAGTAATATTTTTAGTTTAAAAACAGCTTCGAATTTTGTCAGTCGGAATGTATTTAGTTAAAACGGAAGATCATGATACGTAACTCTACCGATTGCTAAAATTAAATGAACACAAGTATGATAAATAAACACCAAAAGTTAGGTCATTGACAAATATTATAAGGAACTGGAATATTTAGTTGAACAACATTTTACGAGGAAACAAATGCACATGTGGGTTAAACATCAAGTCAAAGACCTTCATGACTGAGATATAGATGTCCCTAATTTGAACTCTTCACTGAAGGAAAGGCAGTCAGCAGTACAAGTAACCGCAACGTTTTGAATAACGAATATAAATATTCTTTTGTATCATGTTCACAGGTAAACTTGCGAAGCGTGTGACTTGAATTTTGGACCTTATGAATCGCAGCCCGTCACTTTAACTTCCACGTCACGTCTGGTACAGACGTAGTATGGAATGATCAAAAATTATTAATATAGATTTTTAAAAATGATATTTTTAGAGTGATGTCTGTATCCAAACTTTAACTCCCTACTAGTACTAAAAACAAAGTTAATTCAAATTCTTAGAGTTGCCCATAAATAAACAGCAACATCTCTAATGATTTTGAAAGCTTTATAGCTAACGTATGTTTTAATTCGTAGCATTTTTGATAGCAGTTTTGGAACCAATATTTTGAAAGGCTTTACTCACTGAACTCCAAAATTATACTAGACACGTTATGTTTTGTTCTTAAAGCAAAGCTGCACAATTGGCTATACATGCTGTGCCCATCACAGGTATTGAAACACGACTTTTAGCTTTATAAGCCTTCAGAGTTACCTCCAGTCCACTTAGAGGTTTCAGAAATATTTTAACATCCTGCGTAAGTGCACATTTTGCTGATAAAATAACATACAGAAGAGTAACTGTACTGTTCGAAGATCTTGTATTACCACCAGAGATGTGGTAACAATTTAACATCACGTAGTTATTGTAAGATTTAAGACGGTTGCTAATTTAAACATGCTAGAAACATAACAAAAAGAAACGGAAAGGATATAAAACATTACTCAAGTTTGACAATAAACACTTTTTGAAGCTTGAGCGTGTAATATATTTGCTCGTTAAGTGTATGAAAATTAAATACTTAGACTCATAACTGGTTAGGTTTTTGATAAAGAGGGCGTAGATTGAATTGTTTGTTTTTTGGAATTTCGCACAAAGCTACTCGAGGGCTATCTGTGCTAGCCGTCCCTAATTTAGCAGTGTAAGACCAGAGGGAAGGCAGCTAGTCATCACCACCCACCGCCAACTCTTGGGCTACTCTTTTACCAACGAATAGTGGGATTGACCGTCACATTATAACGCCCCCACGGCTGGGAGGGCGAGCATGTTTGGCGCGACGCGGGCGCGAACCCGCGACCCTCAGATTACGAAGTGCACGCCTTAACGCGCTAGGCCATGCCAGGCCACGTAGATTGAATACACGAGGTTTTGTCGACTCGACGCCACTGACCAGAGGGCGTTCCTGTTTGACACGTTATAGGTATTTCTCGTTTCCACTGTGCCATCCATCTTCGCTTTACGATGAACTATCGGGAAAGGCGTACAACAGCGATAATCGTTGGCTACATGAGTTGAATATTTTTATTGGTCTAAAAATATCGCTAATAGAATGGATCCTGTGACCGAATAAATACTGCATAGTTCAGATACAATTCAAAGTAGAAGCAGAACAAAAACGTGGAATACTAATATGTTTACTATACGGACTTAAGCAAAGTTACAGTTTAACAAAGACAAATATTATAAGGTGCAAGTATACGAACCTGCTGTTAGAAAACATTACTCCAAGTGACATGACATTCTAAATAATGCCGCAGTGGTGAAAACAAATACATACATTTCTATAGATTTATACAGAGGAAAGCTTACAGTAGATACAACGGAGCATATTATGAATATTACTGATGCTCCAAACGGACAAAAATAAGCTACTAATAAGCAAAATAGTTAAATTTATTATTAGGGAATTTGCAGTGGCCTCGTTTTCTACCCTGACGTTTCAGATAAAATATCAGACTGTACATACATATAAATGCACTAATATTAATAAATATAAATAAAGCTATATACATGAAGATATAAATAGTGACACAAATGTCATAACACAATAATTTTAGACTAATGTACTGCAGAAAACTTTATGGGAAGAAAGCATCGCGAGAAGGTAGACATTAATATGTTGCATTTAGACTCATGAAATAATATTAGTACCTAATTTGTCATCAAATTTAATGAATTAGAAAATTATTAACGCACAAAATAAAACAGAATGATAGACCAAGGTTATGTTAAAATACAACAGTAACTGGCAGAGTTTTAACGGAACAGCTTACGCATGCGTGCAGATTCCGAGATGGAAAAGTAGTGTGCACGATTTGGTTCGCCTTTTCTAGGTTTAGGGATGATTATTTTAATTTATTCGGTTTACACACCAAACTTCTTTAGAGTATGCGAGAAATTTTCGGAACTTCTTTGTATGTACAGGCCAATTTAAGAGGACTAGTAAGTTGTTACATTTTAAATACGACAGATTGAGAAACTGAGTGAATCAGTGAGGTCAACTTCACTGCATGTATCAGTAATAGCACCAGGAAGACGGTTTAACAGGATAAAAGTCACCCCATTCCTAGAGCAATCAGAAAGATTACATATCCTCGCCCCGCCGCTCCTTTTTTTGAGATTGCGTGTGTTTACTTTGGATAAAGTACAGTTTCACCTTCGAAAACTCAAAAGTCATTTTCAGATCCAGAATGGTCAAAGATCAGGACCAGTTTTTTTGTTGTTGTTGTTGTGTACTGAGGAATCTCAACCCTAATATGCTCATGACATCTGATATAAATTCGATCACACTTTACAAAGTTATCAACCGAGAAAACTGCCATATTTCCCCATTATAAAGAATGCTTTAAAATGATGCAGGACCCGTATCCGGATTTAGATCTGGACTAAATTTGGGGAGGACTGTCCCACACTGACTTCCCCATCTTATGTAAGATTTTCGTGTACATCAGTCTATCAACTTTTGTGGCAAACGTGCAAAAAACACAGACGATAGTAAGCAAGGGCCTGATTGCAATACCCACGCAGGGCGAGGGTGGAAATCCTGAGAAACATAGAAACATTATTTCTTGCCCAAAAGACCACCCAGACATAGCCACATGCTCGACATACTGCAACAAATAAAACACTTCATATGGAAGTAAATCTACAGGGAAACAATTTGCGACGATGGCAAGACTTTCATTCTGTTTTCTTTTTTACAAATTGTTACTCTTTTTAAAGCTCTCCTCGCAAGTGTTATTGACACTTTAGACGACTTTCGTATTTATTTGATACACAAAGAATCAGATTATTCCTAATTTTGCTTCATTTTAATAGACCTACAGTATATATTGTTAACAAAAAAACAACTAAAAATGCTTTTTCTGAAACCCAGTGTTTTATGTACGTTCATTTTTTCATGTACTTATACTAGAACTTCTAAAGTAAATAAACTCATCACCAGTTATTATTACACGGACATAAACATTTCGTATCGAATCGTATGAAGGAAGACAAACAGATGGTATTTATTTGAAAATCGTTGTTGTTTGCGTGTTTCTTTTTTATTTCGCGCAAAGTTACACGAGGATTATATGCACTAACCGTCCCTAATTTAGCAATGTAAGACTAGAGGGAAGTTATCAACACCCACCGCCAACTCTTGGGCTGCTATTTTACCAACGAATAGTAGGTTTCACCATTACATAATAACGCCCCACATCTAAAAAGGCAAGCATGTTTGGTATGATGGGGATTCGAAACCGCGACCTTCAGATTATGAGTCGAGCGCCTTAATCACGTGGTTATGCCGATATTTGAAAATGTTTAATTTATATGATAACTGTGTAAAATAGGTACGTGAACAACCATAATGAAATCCAAAAATGTCGAAGCTATATCTCAAAACGTGCGGCGGATCTAGAAGCACAACCAATATATACGTGTCATGTAGTGTCACTTACGCATAGCGCTTACAATGACTAAAAACAGAGAGCAGCCTGCTGTTGCCATGGTTTCCAGCCTCTTATTAAACTATGTTGGGTTTCAAATTTTTAAGACGGCGCAGGCGCAGCAATGAAAAGCACGACGAGAAGCACGTTCATGTCAACATTTCCTGACCTATACGTTACAATTTTTTACCCCATTTCTTTAAATGTATTTTATTTATAACATGAGATATAATTTATTCATGAAACTACAATAACGTAACACGCATACAACTGTTACATTTTATATCGCGAACTTATTTTGTGACATAATCTAAAGTTTTAAAAAAAACGTGAATATTTTGGAATATATTATGAATCTCACTATAGCTATGTAACGCAGATTTCGAGTACAATATAAATATGTAAACATCGATGTAGTTAAGATGAGTACTAAGGCTAAATTATTAGATAATATCGACTCTTATGTAAAGGTTACGTTATGTAGATTGGACGGGGTTACAAACAAATATAACGGTTCTAAAGACTTAAAACAGTACGTTTTTCATTACCATTTTATTTGATCAATGAAATTTAAATAAATCCATTCATTAACATGGATAGAAATCCCTAAGTAATTTTCTGTCTTCTATGTATCCATCTGTGAATTTTAATATTAGAATATTTCGTTTTTCTTTTGGAATTTTGCGCAAAGCTACACGAGGGCTAACTGTGCTAGCCGTCCCTAATTTAGCAGAGTAAGACTAGAGGGAAAGCAGCTAGTCATCACCACCCACCGCCAACTCTTGGGCTACTCTTTACCAACGAATACTGGGATTGACCGTCACATTCTAAACGCTCGCACGGCTGAAAGGGCGAGCATGTTTCGGTGAGATGGGGATTGATATTAGCATACCGCACTTATATATGGAAAATGCCAATTTCAACGCTCCACAATCAACTTCTCAAACATCAACGGCTGTGACATTTAATATCCACGGTAAACATGACTTTTAGTAAATCATTTCACAATCACGTTACCTAGTTACCCTATTTACCCTTTACTGTTATAAAAGTAGTGAATAAAGATAAGTGATGGGTCAAATAATCTTTTAATAAAATATATTAAAATATACTTTTTTGTTAGAGTTTCTTAAATATTTTTCTTCGTTTTTAATTAAGCACAAAGCTCATCAATAAGTTACTTGTGTTCTGCTTAACAGGGGTATCGAAAAACCGGTTTTTTTTTAAGACATACCACTCTGCCACTGGGGACGAAGGACGGTTTTAAGACAAACGTAATAATGTTTGTTTGTTTGTTTTTGAATTTCGCACAAATCTACTCGAGGGCTATCTGCGCTAGCCGTCCCTAATTTAGCAGTGTAAGACTAGAGATATGGCAGCTAGTCATCACCACCCACCGCCAACTCTTGGGCTACTCTTTTACCAACTAATAGTGGGATTGATCGAAACATTTTAATGCCCCCACGGCTGAAAGGGCGAGCATGTTTGGCGCGACGGGGATGCGAACCCGCGACCCTCAGATTACGAGTCGCACGCCTTAACCCACCTGGCCATGAATTAACGTAATAAAATCAGCTATTTATTCGAACAATACTGGAAGTGAAACAACCAGTTCAACATTTGTATGTTTCTTTTCTTAACCAGTCAGACTAATGTTAAAAAAAAACACACACGCAACATTAATGTATTAAACAGTTTTGAACACTGATAAATATATATTTTAACACGAGTAACAGGCGAAATTAACATGCGTACATTCATGGTAAAAATTACTTGGTGTTCAATCAATGTTCCAGAATGATGAAAAAAAGTACGGTAAAATATTTGGCAACATAATTTTAAAGTACAATCAACTTTAGCAAATTCTGAAAGGCAATGAAAATGTCATTAGCTCAAACGAGTTTCATTAACGTACTGTATGTCATACTGTAAAGTTTTAACATGTAAACAGCACTGCAAATATCGTGGTTTTCTAACCATACATAATAAACTTCTTAAAAAGTATTTTAAAAGTCACGGAAATGTTCGCGTTAAACTAGCATAATTTCTCCTCCACGGTTATTTCTGAAGAAATATTTCGTTTAGTCACCAAAAAATAGTACACCGATTGTCGTTTAAACACGTGTACTATCGATTTGAGGAACTCCTATATCATTAACTTTTCAAAACTAACCTGTTGATTTATATATATAGATACATGCACACAATGTCAATTCTAAGCATTCATTTATGTGCTAATGCTTTGTTTGCTTTAAAATTTATATTTTTAATGTCTATAATTACGTTGTGTTTGACTATTTTAAAACACTGTTCTGGAGAAAAAGAACGTGTGTTTGTTTTAGAGTATTAAGCAACAATCCCTGGATGTTTAACACTGTTTTTGTTTTAGAGTAAAGCCACATTAAGCAACAATCCCTGGATGTTTAACACTGTTTTTGTTTTACAGTAAAGCCACATTAAGCAACAATCCCTGGATGTTTAACACTGTTTTTATTTTAGAGTAAAGCCACATTAAGCAACAATCCCTGGATGTTTAACACTGTTTTTGTTTTAGAGTAAAGCCACATTAAGCAACAATCCCTGGATGTTTAACACTGTTTTTGTTTTAGAGTAAAGCCACTTTAAGCCCTGTCCAACAATCCCTGGATGTTTAACACTGTTTTTGTTTTACAGTAAAGCCACATTAAGCCGTGTCCAACAATCACTGGATGTTTAACACTGTTTTGTTTTAGAGTAAAGCCACATTAAGCAACAATCCCTGGATGTTTAACACTGTTTTTTGTTTTAGAGTAAAGCCACATTAAGCAACAATCCCTGGATGTTTAACACTGTTTTTGTTTTAGAGTAAAGCCACATTAAGCAACAATCCCTGGATGTTTAACACTGTTTTTGTTTTAGAGTAAAGCCACATTAAGCAACAATCCCTGGATGTTTAACACTGTTTTGTTTTAGAGTAAAGCCACATTAAGCAACAATCCCTGGATGTTTAACACTGTTTTGTTTTAGAGTAAAGCCACATTAAGCAACAATCCCTGGATGTTTAACACTGTTTTTGTTTTAGAGTAAAGCCACATTAAGCAACAATCCCTGGATGTTTAACACTGTTTTTGTTTTAGAGTAAAGCCACATTAAGCCGTGTCCAACAATCCCTGGATGTTTAACACTGTTTTTGTTTTAGAGTAAAGCCACATTAAGCAACAATCCCTGGATGTTTAACACTCTTTTTGTTTTAGAGTAAAGCCACATTAAGCAACAATCCCTGGATGTTTAACACTGTTTTTTGTTTTAGAGTAAAGCCACATTAAGCAACAATCCCTGGATGTTTAACACTGTTTTTGTTTTACAGTAAAGCCACATTAAGCAACAATCCCTGGATGTTTAACACTGTTTTGTTTTAGAGTAAAGCCACATTAAGCCGTGTCCAACAATCCCTGGATGTTTAACACTGTTTTGTTTTACAGTAAAGCCACATTAAGCCGTGTCCAACAATCACTGGATGTTTAACACTGTTTTTGTTTTAGAGTAAAGCCACATTAAGCCGTGTCCAACAATCACTGGATGTTTAACACTGTTTTTGTTTTAGAGTAAAGCCACATTAAGCAACAATCCCTGGATGTTTAACACTGTTTTTGTTTTAGAGTAAAGCCACATTAAGCAACAATCCCTGGATGTTTAACACTGTTTTTGTTTTAGAGTAAAGCCACATTAAGCAACAATCCCTGGATGTTTAACACTGTTTTTGTTTTAGAGTAAAGCCACATTAAGCAACAATCCCTGGATGTTTAACACTGTTTTTGTTTTAGAGTAAAGCCACATTAAGCAACAATCCCTGGATGTTTAACACTGTTTTTTTTTTAGAGTAAAACCACATTAAGCCGTGTCCAACAATCCCTGGATGTTTAACACTGTTTTTGTTTTACAGTAAAGCCACATTAAGCCGTGTCCAACAATCACTGGATGTTTAACACTGTTTTTGTTTTCGAGTAAAGCCACATTAAGCCGTGTCCAACAATCCCTGGATGTTTAACGCTGTTTTTGTTTTAGAGTAAAGCCACATTAAGCCGTGTCCAACAATCACTGGATGTTTAACACTGTTTTTGTTTTAGAGTAAAGCCACATTAAGCCGTGTCCAACAATCACTGGATGTTTAACACTGTTTTTGTTTTAGAGTAAAGCCACATTAAGCAACAATCCCTGGATGTTTAACACTGTTTTTGTTTTAGAGTAAAGCAACATTAAGCCGTGTCCAACAATCACTGGATGTTTAACACTGTTTTTGTTTTAGAGTAAAGCCACATTAAGCCGTGTCCAACAATCACTGGATGTTTAACACTGTTTTTGTTTTAGAGTAAAGCCACATTAAGCCGTGTCCAACAATCACTGGATGTTTAACACTGTTTTTGTTTTAGAGTAAAGCCACATTAAGCCCTGTCCAACAATCCCTGGATGTTTAACGCTGTTTTTGTTTTACAGTAAAGCCACATTAAGCCGTGTCCAACAATCCCTGGATGTTTAACACTGTTTTTGTTTTACAGTAAAGCCACATTAAGCCGTGTCCAACAATCACTGGATGTTTAACACTGTTTTTGTTTTAGAGTAAAGCCACATTAAGCAACAATCCCTGGATGTTTAACACTGTTTTTGTTTTAGAGTAAAGCCACATTAAGCCGTGTCCAACAATCACTGGATGTTTAACACTGTTTTTGTTTTAGAGTAAAGCCATATTAAGCCGTGTCCAACAATCCCTAGATGTTTAACACTGTTTTTGTTTTAGAGTAAAGCCACATTAAGCCGTGTCCAACAATCACTAGATGTTTAACACTGTTTTTGTTTTAGAGTAAAGCCACATTAAGCAACAACCCCTGGATGTTTAACACTGTTAAACTGTTAAGTTACTGCTGTCCCATCGAAGAACAGGAAAACGACCAACATTTTCCGTGTTTAAAACTGTAACAGTATTATTCTCGTTTATACTGATATAAGATGTACTTGTTTGTTTCAGAATGTTCTGTTAAATCACAGAAAAAACTTCATGCGCGTGATCACCTTAAACCTGGATTGACTGACTGACTACATAGAGGTAAAGCAGCTTGTCAACAGCGCCTACAAGTCGCCAGATCTTGAACTACTCTTGAGTGATTGAATAATGGGATTTGACTGTCACTTTTATAACACACCCACAGCCACAAAGGGGGAAGCGCGTATTTGGAAAAACAAGTAGCGAACCACGAAACTTCAGATCCACAGTTCAGGCACATAAAAAATAAGGAACAAAACCGGCCCTGTGTGCACTATGTACCTTATTTTCATACTGTTCGCTAAACTAGAGTACTGTAATGGGTGCTTATGAAACGATTTTGTTTATAAACAGATACAGTAAAAAAAAAACACACACGAGGTAAACAAAGAAATTAGCAATATGAGGAAAATACGATAGCTCAAAACTGTTTTTTTTTGTTTTTTTACTTTTGCACAAAGCGACTCGAGAGCTGTCTGTGCTAGCCGTCCCTAATTTAGCAGTGTAAGACTAGAGGGAAGGCAGCTAGTCATCACCACCCACTGCCAACTCTTGGGCTACTCTTTTACCAACGAATAGTGGGATTGACCGTCACATTATAACGCCCCCACGGTTGGGAGGGCGAACATGTTTGGCGCGACGCGGGCGCGAACCCGCGACCCTCGGATTACGAGTCGCACGCCTTACGCGCTTGGCCATGCCAGGCCCAGCTCAAAACTGTTACAATGTATTATCCAAACATACTATGTCGTATTAAGACTAGAGGAAAGGCATCTCGTCATCACCACCCACCACCAACTCTTGGGATACTCTTTTACCAACGAATAGTAGGACTGAGCGTGTTCTTGTGTTTTCTTATAGCAAAGCCACATCGGGCTATCTTCTGTGTCCACCGAGGGGAATCGAGCCCCTGATTTTAATCCGAAGACTTATCGCTGTTCTAGCGGTGGACGGGATTGATTGTAACAGTATCACACTCTCAAGGCGGAAAGGGCGAGCATGTTTGGTATGACGGGGATTTGAGTTCGCGACCGTCAGATTACGAGTCGAGCCCCCAAACCATCTGGACATGCCGTGCACATACCGTGTAAGTCAATATAAAAAAACAACTTATAAAAATAAATCTCTACATTCTCAAGAATTGAATATAAAAGACGGGTTGTTAATGACAACATCCATCTACCCAGAAAGTTAGAGAAGTTTCTTAAACTGGTTTTGATATGGTGTTATTATGTGTGTCATTACTTTTGGAGTTACTGAAATTGGATTGATATAATTGTGTTGAAATTAGTTTTACGTTACTCTACGTAAACAATTTACATATAGTATCAGCAGGGCTTTCATTATTCTTTATAATACTTACAGAGTTATGAAACCTTGTGTATCGACAGTTCGCAGCTTACTGACATACTGTATATTTTTTATCGAGTGACTTGTTAACTGGCTAACTGCATACAATTATATATATATATTTGAAAATAAAACATTTTGGTTAAGTAGTTATCACAGAGGATCGCTTACAAAGTTGTAATGCTTTCAAACGAGACTCAAAACTTTAGCACTTTCAAATAACTGTTCTTTATTATTCTAAAGAAGAACAGTCAACTGTTCGAAAGCGCAAGAGTTTTGAGTCTTGTTTGAAAACATTAAAAACACACACATACACATATTCAGCTGTAAAATTACGCACGAAATACCAAAATGTTTCTATTGAAGTGTGACATGTAAAGTTTCAAAATTAGCAACTTTATGCTATACTGATATTTCTATATTTAATAATTTTATTTATCTATAACAAAGTATGGTGTTACATGTTAATGAGCAAACAGGAAGGATGGTATAGCGACACCTTGTGTATATAAAGTACAGCATTCATGAAGATCAGTTTAAATAGCGTGTTAGGTTTAAAGACAGTATATTAAATATAAACCGGGAATTATATAGTAACACAAAGCAAAAAAGTTTTCAAGGCTTCTTTGGCTTTCTGGATTTACTTTTAGTGATGCACATGAACATATTTAAACTTTTATATTAAATTATCATTTTATCTCAGTTCCATTTCTATCTACTTCACTAGCTTTTTTCGCATTAATCAACGCTGTCATTTAACATTTTGCTCAAACTCTTTCAGACCTCTCCACATTCTAGGAAAGGAAGACAGATGTAATTTGAACCAGTCAAGTTTATTCTTCTATCTGCATGAAATATAGTATAATCTACATAGTATATATGACATAATAATAGTACATATGACATAATAATGTATTTCTTGCAATAATTTAGACTTCAAACATAGACGTAATTCCATATAGTGAAGTTGGAGTTGTATATCTTAGTCTTTTGACTAGTTAAACGAATTACATGTATTAAAAATGGCAAAAATTATATACAAATAAAGAAAGATCGGATGTATAGCTAGACGATAAACTAGTTATTTTTTGAAAATTTGCCAAGGTAATTCTGATGCGAGAAGTCCCAAAATAAGCCATGACAGAAAAATAATTCAACCAAGGTTGGTTCTGGTGCTGAAACCAGGGATTAAACTACTGGAAGACGAAATAATAAACAACATATTTGTAACCCATAAAAAACGTCACTTCACACAAAGGATTCAAATGTACTTTAATTGCTACGTACTTGTGATCACCGACTTGCTGGAAAGTAAAACATTATACGACAAGATGAGACTCTGACGAACCTGTCAGAAGTGAGGGAGTCATCAATTTTATGTAAACTCCAACACTATTGGTTGATATAAAAACCATAAGATACGAATTCATCATCCATGTAAACAGTTAGAGAGAATATTCTATGTATAGCTCCAACAACAATGGCTGATACGCAGTCCACATATGCACCAGTTTCCCAGTATGGTTTCGTCTAAATGCTATGCGTTTGGTATAATAATAGATTCCTTTCTGTCAACAATAAACTACAATTGGTTATTGCCAAACCAAATTAATTTCGATTCATCTCACAACTTCTCTTATCCCATTGTTTGAAGCCTGATTATTCAACACTTTAAATATTTATTTTTCTATCCTTCATATCGAAAGGTTTGTTTTGAATTTCGCGCAAAGCTACACGAGAGCTATATGTGATAGCTGTCCCTAATTTAGCAGTGTAAGACTAGAGGGAAGGTAGCCAGTCATCACCACCCACCACCAACTCTTTGGTAACTCTTTTTACCAACGTTTAGTGGGATTGACCGTCACATTATAACGCCTCCACGGCTGAAAGTGCGAGTACGTTTGCTAGGATGGGGATTCGAACATTACGAAAAGAAATAAAATGTTGTGTGAAAGTTTTCGGAAATCAGCTTCAACTTTCTCATAAATGAATCAGAAAGCTACCATTTTATGAAAAAAATACTAATATTTTAATTTAAAACTATTTCCTAGAATAACGTGCTGAAGTTATAGCAAGGTATCTAAGTAACACACTAAGTTTTTGTAACTTGATACAAAACCTTTTTTGAAGTTTTGTATCAAATCTTTCCTTTGTGTGTGTTATTCCTGACTGTTCAACTTTGCGTTGAAATAAAAGAAACAAGAGCGCAGAATCCGTGAAATAGTTTACGTGCTTACAAAGCTGGTTACTATAACATTAACTAAAATATTAGAATGTCTATACTTTTCACAAATACTTTGCTCTTGTTTGAGCACAAACTAGACACTTGCAACGAAAATATTGTAATGGCTGATTTTGCAAATATATAAAGAATATGTATTGGAATATATTAAGATAAAAGTCAGATAAAACATTCAGTTGCCAAGATACAAACTTGAATTAATACATACTTTTTATGTGTTTTTTTTACATTTTTGAAATAAATTCGTTTCAATAGGCCTAGTAATATCTATTTTCAAAACACGTTTTTAGAAATAAATATTCCATTATTTCAATGATTCAAAACTATTTTGTTTAGGTAAAAGTTTTAACAAAAAGACCAAAATCATTGCACGATTTATTTTAGTATCACTTCAGTTCTCATAGTTTTACTTGATAATTGTTTAATTATTTTACTCATTTATGGGAAGAGAAGCATTCGAATGGAAAGTTATTAATATTGTCACCAACGTAACAAGGTCGGACGGAAGTTACCTAGTTGTCAGTATCCAATCCGTTTCTCGCGCACCCTGGACCCCCTAAAACGCACTCCAAACCTTGGAAAAGTGAGTGCGCTATGAAAGTGACAGTCATGATTTACTATTCAATCATAAAAGAGTAGTCTAAGTGTTTGATATAGGTGCTGTTAACAAAGTGTCTTTTTTCTAATGTATCAACACAGAATTAGGAACGGCTATGCGCATATACCCTTTATGCGGAAACTATAAAAAACAAACGCAAAGCAGCAAACAAATCAATCAACACGTTTAGCATATGTACGATAACTGTTTCTGGTAAAATACTTAAATATTAATGTACCTGAAAGAACTACTAATTACAGTTTGAAGTTTTATAAAATTCGCTGCTGTTGCAAACGTACGTCACTTAAAAAAAACCGCAAACGTAAATACTGGCAACTTCGAGTTGTAGTTGCTAAATGTTGATGTTTAGTTCTGTATGTTTAACTCTGAAACACTTACTCCGATAACAACGCAAGACCAAATGTGCACGTTAAAACAAGATAACGACAGGCTAACCACCAGATCGATCACGCAGGCTAGTACAGTAGTACCTCAACTCATGAACTGTCTAGTCGCATGTGCTAGATGTAGGCTTACTTTGTAGAAAAAAATGAGGGGGGGGGGGTATTAATAGATTTGAGAAAAACTATTCGAAAAAGGAAACGATGCTTGTATGGCAAAGGAAAGTAAGTGTTAATTGTGTGTGTTGTCACTTACTAAATATCGTTATGTATGGCAAAGGAAAGTAAGTGTTAATTGTGTGTGTTGTCACTTACTAAATATCGTTATGTATGGCAAAGGAAAGTAAGTGTTAATTGTGTGTGTTGTAACTTACTAAATATCGTTATGTATGGCAAAGGAAAGTAAGTGTTAATTGTGTGTGTTGTCACTTACTAAATATCGTTATGTATGGCAAAGGAAAGTAAGTGTTAATTGTGTGTGTTGTAACTTACTAAATATCGTTATGTACGGCAAAGGAAAGTAAGTGTTAATTGTGTGTGTTGTCACTTACTAAATATCGTTATGTATGGCAAAGGAAAGTAAGTGTTAATTGTGTGTTGTAACTTACTAAATATCGTTATGTATGGCAAAGGAAAGTAAGTGTTAATTGTGTGTGTTGTAACTTACTAAATATCGTTATGTATGGCAAAGGAAAGTAAGTGTTAATTGTGTGTGTTGTCACTTACTAAATATCGTTTATTCTCTCCTGTTAACAATGTTTGATTATGCCCAGAGAGTAGGGGAAAGAGCCTAGTTTTGGTCTGGTGTTTTGTTTACAGTTGGTGGTATTGATTTGCTCTATTACGGCTTCTGCGGCAGAACGTGCATTTCCTACGAGAAAATCTTCCATTTTTAACGTGCACCTCGAGTTGCACCTAAATGCAGCTACGCCTGGCGCGGTCCTGGAAAATTATTTACCATATTTGCATGAAAATTTCAACTAATCGACAGATCGTTTTAAGAGTTATCACCAAAACTGTGCTGGGTTAGAGTGAGCACGTACAAGACAGCTAAGCCTCATGAAGTAGATAATATCAAAAATTTATTACCATTATATAATGACACACTGTGAAAGCTTATTAAAATCATACGTGCTTTTTTTCTTCTTCTTTTAGACATCTATGTATAGCAAAACTTAGCTAATGAACATACAAAATGAAACTATTAGGTTTGTTTGTTTTTTGGAATTTCGCGCAAAGTTCCCGGAAGACTAGCCATCCCTACTTTAGAAGCGGTAAACTAAAGGAAAGGCAGCGAATCAACACCATCCACAATCAACTCTTTAACTACTCTTTCATGTTCGAGAAGTAGAATTGACCATATATTACAACGTCCCTACAGCTAAATGGGGCAAGTGTGTTCGGTGAAGAGATTCGAACTTATGATCTAAAGTTTGCTAGTCTAACGCCCTAATCACCAGGACTGACGTTACTAGAATGCTCACACTAAGCAAAATCTGAATAAAGACTTAAACGATACTCATATATGGATTATTGTATTAATTTTGACATCAATTCATAGATATATGCATGGTAATGATAGTTGTATTTTAACTGACAACGGCAAATCTATATAAACATAGGTTCAAAGTGAAGGGTAAGGCGACAACTAAAAACTCCACATATAGAATACATATTCTATCACAACCTGAAGCCTAATCTCATGTTTTTTTTTATCTGCTCTTGTTCAGATATTCTGATGGGTAGAATTACTCTTAACCGACATACCTCCGCGATGAGTGGAAAATTGAATGATAAATTTCGCTTTATATTTATTTTAAGTTGTACTTCATTTTTTTTTGGGGGGGGGGTGAGCCAAACAAATAGTGTCTGAAAAATATTTATCATATCGCTGGTAAAATATCGATTTTTGAATGTAAATGAACACAATGTATAAAATATTAGATTTTATAATGTCTTAGACTATTTAAATACTCCTATTATGTTTCAATGAAGTCGATCAAATTTCGTTACTTGCTGATTTACTGCGTATTAAGTTAAGAGCTTAAACATTTGTCATTCTAGTCGTATTCTCGAGAGGAAATAATACATAACCTAAGTCGGAGATAACTTGTCAAATGTTTTTTCACGGGTATACTGTTGACAATGGCCTCACGTTCTAATTATTTCTAAAATATATACATATAAGTTGAGTACACTATACTAAAACGATTTTGGAGCCTCATCACGTCATAACAGCTCAGGTAGCAACGTCTAATCGTGCGTCGTGACAATAGCCCTGCAGCATAGTTTCAACTGATCAAGATTCATCGTAAAGCTGCCCTCTTCCCTATTACTTTCCATAATCTTTCTGGTGTAAGAGGACGTCATCGGTTTCCCAACATCTATTCCAATAGTTCTATCGCACGGAAATCCATAGGCGCTGCGTCCGATAACTTTATCGGTATGACTTCGTATTAAAGAGCACACATAATCGTTTCAGTCCCCATTTACTTGAGATATGCGACAGTTTAATAAATAAATTATGGAAACAACAAGAGTACACGTGTCGCGTTTTGCACCGGAGATTCTCTTGATTATGTTGCGTACTATTGTCTGGGCGCTGCACCTTGCTTATCATTGCTGGAGTACGACTTTTTGTGGGTGTCTTTCTGAATAACCTGGCACCACAAATTAACCGATATTCTTTTCTTTACCAATGCTGTTAATTAAAGGTATATATATCCTTCTAGAAAATTCTAAATACCTATATTAAACATACCTTTAATATCTGACTGCACAGAGACTTTACGTTGGACTGGAGTATTACACATCCTCCCAAAAGCAATCAATATATGACGGAATCACATTACTAATAAAACAGCAGATAATGTTAAAATATAGTTCTTAAACAGCCGTGACTTTATATTTGCTACGTAGTTACGTGAATCTTTTATTCTCGTACTAAAAATCGTTTTAGAAGAACGTACTAAACACCGAGTATTTATTTAGAAAGAGGTAATAGTGAGACAATATACTGAGTACCTCTGCGACATAACAGTGGTAAAATATAAAAATGGTTTACATAGCTTGCGAACAGAATTCCACACAAGAAGCAGTGGTCGTTGAAATTCACTCTGTACAGTTGCAAGTACTAGTCAGTTATAGTGTAGTAACGTTCGATGTTTATTTTTAATAGCAACATTAAAATTGAGTGGATATTATAGTAACATCGATGAATGGTTTGTTTCTAAGCGATAATCATTAATAAAAGTGTGCTTTAAGCATGTGATTCAATCGAATAAAACTGGACATTTATAACTGTAAAACAAATATGTAAATATGATTGAACAGTACGAAAAAAAAAAAGATTACATTTCTCAGTACAAAGTTTGTCGATTATACAATTCAAGTTCACTTACACTGTTTGACAGCATAAATTAGTTTACTGAAAAACTATTGTGGATTGTTTGTTTGCTTTTTGAATTTCGCACAAAGCTACAGGAGGGCTATCTGCCTTAGCCATCCCTAATTTAGCAGTGAAAGACTAGAAAGACGGTAGCTAATCACCAAAACCCATCGTCGACTCTTGGGTTACTCTTTTACCACCGAATAGTGAGATTGACCGTTACATAATAACGTCCTAAAGGCTGAAAGCATGTTTAGTGGGACGGGGATTCGAACCCGTGACCCTCAAATTGCAAGTCAATTGCTCTATTCACCTAGCCATGCCGGGACCTAATATTGAATAACTTCTGTTAAATGGACAAGTACTTAATACAAATTTACATAAATATATTCTTCTAGGCTTCGTCATGCTGTTGTAATCATAAAACACCTTTCAGTATTAAGAAGAGCGAATAAATTATTAATTTGTCACTTCTGTGAAACCATTTTGTATACGACGTGTTTTTCGTGTTTAATGTTGTATTTATTCAATTATACAAAAATTGAAATACTTTTAACATGTTATGCGTAATTGTTTACTTATACTGAAAAACAAATCACATCTGTTTAAAATAATCAATGCACATGTTTATATATATTTTTATAATAATTAATAAAATCTTGTTTGACCTCGTCCAGTCACGTTGCATCACTAACGTTGACATACACTATAAAATCATACAACACGTCTATTGGTAAAACTATAAAATACCACTAAACTTCTAGAATTTTGTCTGTACAAGTAGCCAAAATTGTGCTTGGTTTGCGTTTAATTGCAAACAAACAAATAATTAAGCATATAAAAGATAGAAGACTAGTGAGACCTGCAGGCCGAAAAGTTGACAGAGAAAAAAGATAAGTTATATTATACTCTACTGATGTCTTCACATGGACGCAGAGAAAATATGATAGAAACCGGTGCTAAGAGCATAAATTAGATCCTTCGTTAAATTCTATGTTTTCAATTCCAGAAATTCTATTCACCAGGCTGACAAAAAATCAGCAAAATAAACTAGTTAAAACGAAAAACAAATTTCAAAAATGAATTAATATGAAGATAAGTACAAATATAAATAAACATATGTATGTATGTATATCTACTATAAAATAAATCCGTTAGTGAATGCGAGCTCTTATCTTCAAAAAGGCGTAAAAGTAAACAGATCGGCATATAAAAATAGGAATATAAAACACAGAGACAAAGAATCAGACAGATACAACTTGGAATACCTTTTTCTTTGTTTTGTAAACATGATCTTTTGTTTGTTTGCCCACAGTATGCACACAGCCGGGTGACAGACATTTATTATGATTCAGGCATGCCCGTACCTGATTTTCACTTATGGACCAGAGGGAAGACAGCGGAATTGACTGCTACTGCTTTAACACATCTAGAGGTGAGAGCGGAGAGTGCGTTTGAAAGATCACACCTTAGACGCGAGTTAGTTACGTTAACTACTAGTTCACACTTGGAAACATGATAAACATAACCAATATTTACAGAAACGCTTGAGCACATACGATGAGACGCGTGAATAATTAGCTTTGAAATACGTCTGAAACGAAAGCTCCGTTATAAAGTTCATGCAGAGCCGTTCTCGAGAGTCATTGGCTTTTAACGTACAATTCTGCTGGAATTTGTTTTACAATACGTTTAAGACTTTTATTGGTGAGTAATAATTTGAAGTAAATTGAAAAGCAGTTTCAGAGAAAAAATATATAGTAATTGAAATAACTAAAACCAAAAAATTGGTCTCCGTTGATGTAAGCTTTAAATATATAAGCTTAATTTTGCAGTATCGTTTTGTTAGGTTAAAATAATTGATAATTTTATTGTGTTGAAAGACGTTCAGCTAAAAAGTTATTAGCGGGACAGCGTCACACAAAATCAAAATTGCAGAGCAGAGAAATAAAAATATAAATAACAATTTAGTTTTTGTTAAAATATTGTTTAATTACTGGGATCAATTTTAATGTCGGCTGGAACTGATTTTTAAATTATTTTATGAATCATACGTTATTAGGGACCCTATAACCAACAAGGACACAGATCCACATAAAATGAGTACATAAATAGTTAAGAATCTTTTAAAACTGACAGTTATAAACTCCAGCAACAATATTAGGTTTAAATATCCTACAATACACGATGTAACACAAATTTTGTTCCTGGATAGTATGTTATTTCTTAATTGCTTATGTTGTAAAAGTACAGAAAATGGACATTATTCCCTTCAAACTTTGCTTTTGTTACCTGAATACTGACATTTAGAAATTAACCTACTTTCTATGTAAAAACGGGCAAATTTGCACATTTTCATTTACATAAGGTCTGAATAAAACATCATATGAATCAAGATTTACAAAAAATGTTTAGAAGTAAGTAGTTTTTCGATATTTGCGAATGTAATGTAAATCACTTTCACGTATCAGCCTCCAGTCTCTCATCATGTTTTCAATGTACGCTCCTTGGTAGCGGCGTTCAAAGTCCAGTAAATCTTGGTGGAAACGCTCGCCTTGTTCCTCTGAGTATGCTCCCATGTTCTCCTTGAATTTATCAAGATGAGCGTCAAGGATATGGACTTTCAGGGACATCCTGCAACCCATTTTGCCTTAGTTCTTCACCAAAGCTTTAACCATTTCCACATAATTTTCGGTCTTGTGATTGCCCAAGAAGCCCCGAACCACTGTGACAAAGCTGCCCCAAGCTTTTTTCCCCTTCCTACTGAGCTTCATGAGGAATTCTGTGCACTCCAGGATCTTCTTTATTTGTGATCCAACGATGACACCAGCTTTGACCTTTGCCTCAGACAGATTAGGGAAGAAGTCTCGAAGGTACTTTAAAGCTGCAAACTCTTTATCAAGAGCTGTGACAAATTGCTTCATAAAACCCAATTTTATGTGCAATGGTGGGAACAACACCTACTGGAGGTCGACTAGCGGTTCACACTTGACATACATTGTGCCTCCCCACAGAGAACTCGGTCCGTTGTGGCCAGTACTTGCTGTTGTAGTATACTGCGGTGTCCCTGCTGTCCCAAAAACAATGATAAACAGGGAACCTTGGTAAAGCCTCCTTGGAGACCCATCAAGAATGCCACCATTTTGAAGTCTCCGATAACCTCCCAGCCATACTCATGATACTTCAAGGCTTCTAGTAAGGTCTTGACTGCTGTTGTATTTAAATTTTAAAAGGCCTACAATTTATATAATATAAAATCTTACCATTCAAGCAAGCAAATATTGTCTGTATTACCTTCTACTTTTTTTTTTGCAGTGCTCGCCAGTAAAATGAGGTATCCAGGGTTTGTCTTGATTCCCGACAGGCATGCCGAAATAAGCCTTGTAGGCTTCACACATTTCAGTAGATGCTGTCACAGAGTACTTTTTCGCTCTTGTCTTGATAAATTGGACAAATACATAGCATAACAGAATGCGTCTGGAGAATGTTTGCAGCTTCTTGATGTCATCTCTGACAAAATCAGATAGATCTATGTGTTCACATAAGCAGCTAGAACTAAAGTGAAGTGGTGAGCCCCTGCAAATATACATTACTATAGAAAGTTCTAGAAAATTCTCGTAAGTTTTTCAACATTCTAGAAAGTTCTAGAAAATTCTCGTAAGTTTTTCAACATTCTAGAAAGTTCTTGAAAATTCTTGTAAGTTCGAGAAAATTTTCTATCAGCTATTCAGCACTGAATCTACCTGGAATGTTCTGGAAAATGGGTAAATTTGAAAATTTCATTAGCTAGGTCACAAAAGCAAAGTTTGAAGAGAAAAATAGGTATTTTCCATTTACTTTAGGCATAAGTAATGGGAAAATAACACTTTCTCCCGAGGAACAAGAAAAAGTATAAATTCTGTTACATAGTGTTATCAACAGCAGAGAAAACGCAGCTAAGTTTCCAAAATGTCTTATTTTTAATCATTGAATGACAATCGTATAATAACTTCTACCAAAGTAGCTGCCATACTTTTACAGTAACAATTAGAGTTATTAATAATTAGTTCTAATTACGAGTAACAGACAAATCACAGAAACCTTCTATGACCATTCTTGCCCTAAGACCACAAATCAGTAACTTCGCTGTTGGCGAACTTTTCGTATTTTTTCACACCAAAATTTGGCAAACTCTTTCCTGCTTAGCAAACTCACCAGGGATCAAGTTCCTTCACTAGTAGCCCATGTAATTACTTTTAGTATCCTTATATGTATGTTGAGAGTCAACACAGTGGCTATTGTAAAGAGCATTAAAAGAACATGAATTAATTCCTTTGTCAAGTGGGTTTTTATCGATAATAATGAATACGAACCAAAAACAACTTCACTGATAAAACTGTCTTAACATCGAAGATTGTACTGCCGTTTGTTTTGTTTTACAAACAATTTTTAAATTAAGTTTACAAAGTATCCCTTGTGTAATGAAGCACTAAACCTGTAGTTTTGAAAAATATCACTCGGTGTAGGGATTTTATCCTTGAAACTAAAAACTCACGGACGCTCATGATATTTGAATTGATTTCGTATAAAGACTTACTAAATGTTCTTTTCTCTTGAAATTACAAGTATAATATTTCGTACAACTTTTCAAACTTAAGATTATTTAACTTCGCCACTAATTACTTTAGAGGTGTTAATGGTTTCTTAAACACAGATTTTTTACCGAACTTCACAAATGCCAAAGGAAAATCACTAACCTTCAAACAAACGTAATGCTCAGTAAAAACGTAGAAACGTTTCGGTAAACTATGAAATAAGTAGACAATGCCACTAAACCAACCTAACGTTAGAATATGAAACAAGTAGAGATCTGTCGCGATAATCAACGTTTCGTTAGTGTGTGAAATAGGCAAGCGGAGACCTGACATAACCAACTAGTCGTGTACCCGTTTATTACCAGTTCTCAAATAAACGTTTTGTATTTATTCAATCCTACAATATTTAATATTTAGATAGTTGTTACCGGGAGATTTTTTTTCTACTAGTATAACTTTCACTTTTCATCACTCAAAGCAAGAACTTCACGAGTCGGTTTACATTTGCTACACTTGTAAAATAACGTAAGATAGTTCTGCAAAATTGTTAACAGATTTTAGAAAAATACAAATTAAAAATATATTACTTGTTCTTGTTCATATTATATTGATAGGGAAAAGCCAACAACGTATGACGTAACTTTTATTTAATGTGGAAAACGTACGGTCATTAGACACTTGAATCTCAACGAGGCCTGCTTCGACACACGAGCTACACGACCAGGTCAGAGACCACAAGATTCAGGCATAGACATTCCTAATTTAGAACTACTGACCAGAGTAACATCTGTCGCCTATTACTGTCGGTACTTTAACCGAATAGGAATTGGTGTGTCACAGTTTCAAGCTGAATATACGAATCCTGTTCAGCAAAATATTGCGGTTCGAATCTTGGACAACGTCATTCGTAGACTGCACCACTTATTACTTTATTGTGTCTGGCCTGGTTACAGTTCTGAAATATTTTCTACACAGACGGACAACTGAATTAACTGCATTAAATTATAAATTCCTCATAATATAATTGGTTCAATATCCGTTTTAATACTTGTTTTTCTACACGTGATATGGAATATCTATTTATTACACGTAATAAACTATATCTATGTTTCTACAATTTACAAGTATTACAGCGCCATTTTTTTTTCCAAAATATTCAAAATTAAATGCGAAATGTTGAAAGAAGTATTGCATCCAGAGACAAACATAGTTATCCATAATTTACATTTCATTAATTAATAAAGTAAATCTATTTGATGCTGTTGTTAAGGAATATGCCACGTGAACAGTGCGTGTAGAATAAATCATTATTTTTTTTACTGTTTGAAGGTGTTTCGTAAATAACAAGAGCTAAAATTAGCTTCGTCAAGACACACACACAAGTGTAATAAGAATTATATGGCTCATTGAAAGTGTACAGCTGGGACTTTTTTCTGAACTTATAGAACCCATTCTTTGTTATACGATAAAAAAAATACTTCCAACTTGATGCACTAGATCAACAGACTTCAATCACAGTTCCTGTCATTCTTGTTGAAATTTCTGAGGAGCACCATGCATTCACCAACGATTGGTGAAATACGCGGTACATTTCTGCCAGTACACACAGCAACAAGTTCTTAGAAAAAAAACAAATCACGTACTCATGTAGCATTTCTATAACCAAATAAAATTACAGATTTAGAAAAGGTCTTCATATCTTTTATTCACATTTCAGACTCTTCAATTTGCGTACTAAAAATTGAATCAATACATCAAATTTAAAAAAAGAACACATAATAATGAGACGTTGTTTCTTATAAAACATAAAATATTCCCCATTTTGCTTTAAACTCCTTAGTAACAAAGATATCTAACTTGAATAACTTTCTTTTATATCAAAGAAGAAAACTGCCAAACTTGTAGATGTTTATTAAAAGTATACAATTTTGACACACTTTCACTCAAACCTCTTTACCAATTTTAATATTTGTTTGTAAAACTCCTGTACTCGGTTTTGTAACAAGTAACAAATGTTTGGTTGGTTTTGAATTTCGCGCAAAGCTACTCGAGGGTTATCTGTGCTAGCCTTCCCTAATTTAGCAGTGTAAGACTAGAGGGAAGACAGCTAGTCATCACCACCCACCGCCAACTCTTGGGCTACTACCAACGAATAGTGGGATTGACCGTAAATTATAACGTCCCCACGGCTGAAAGGACGTGCATGTTTGGTGTGACGGGGATTCGAACCCGCAACCCTCAGATTACGAGTCAAGTTCCTTAACCACCTGGTCACACCGGGCCAGTACCATAGGTAAACATTGAGTCTGTGTAAAGATTCGTTAATATTAGACATCCACACATTACATTGGCCATTACTATCCATTACACGAAAGTGTTAGCAGCACGAGTCTGAACACCTGCTATTTCTATCATTTTGGTCTAACGTCTTGTAAATATCATTTTATTACAAGTTACATCTTTTAAAGTAAGACAGAATTATTTTAAAAACATGTATGACGTTTTGATCACTGGTATTTAACTTACTTTAAAAGCTAATAACATTTGTATTAAAAGAGAATAAAAGCCACCATAATAAAAATGAAATGGCGAAACAGTGTTGACAAGAAAAACTTTAGTTTCTAAAATTAGACATTATTCAAGAAATGTTTTTCAACTATATTGTTCGATTATAATGGGTTTAAGTTCATAATATCTGTATGAAAACAGAATAAAATTCAACCTAATGTTGGAAGTAGCCTTTATATCTGGAGTTTATTCAAATACGTATTATATATATATTATTCGGTTATACACAGTTAACAATATTTTTAATGCAGTATTTGAAGTTTTTTTTAAAGGTTAAGAACATGAATCTATGATGAACATACACTTTTGAAACTTGGGAAGTAGGGAACAATAAATTGAGTATACTGAAAGATCAAACATCCGACTGCAACAGATTGTTTTAAAAAGAATCATCTATTTTATGTTGCACTACTTATAAATTGAGCAGATATAATAATTAAAAGCAAAGCGAATCAACTTCTACAGGGTGTTCAGAAAGTCACTGTGCAGTTTTGTCTGTTAATAAATATATAAAAGTGCATAGTAACTTTCCGAACACCATGTACAATAAAAAGAAATTACATTTGCTTCTAAATGAGAAATAATTTCATAACTTAAGTATAAAATATAATTTGATTTTAATGAAAAGTTTTGCTCTACATTAGTATAACAGTTTTATTCGTTTTGCGCTGCAGGCCTATACTCTTTGTTTAGTTTGACTTGGTTTGTTTTTAATTTTGTGCAAAGCTACACCAGAGTTATCTGCGCTAGCTGTCCATAATTTAGCAGTGTAAGACTAGATGGAAGGCAGCTAGTCATCACCACCCACCGCCAACTCTTAGGGCTACTCTTTTGCCAAAGAATAGTAAGATTGACCGTAACATTATAACGCCCCCACGGCTGAAAGGGCGAGCATGTTTGGTGGGACTCTATGTTTAAGTAACAGTTATTTACATGCATATTCTTTTTCAGTGATAAATTAAGAGTTCAATTACACTTGAAATATTTTAAGTAAAATAAAACACAACGCGGACGACATACAAGAACAAAACGAGTTCAATCGTAACTTGTAACGCATTGTTCGTATTCCACGAAATAAATATGTTTATGCATGTGAGTTTGAATCACCTGATATGCTGTAATTCCTACAGTAAACACCAGCTTTTTAATTTTTCAACAAATCCCTCACCTGATTTACTTATAAATTCTCCGTAACACTGTGATAATTAACGGAAGAAACACTTTTCCTGGGAAATAATAAACGTATGTGACGCGACCTAAAACAAGTTCGAATTAAAAATATAGAAAGTAAATGCAATAGTAATGGCCGTCTAAATCAAGAATGGATATTCTAAACCACTTAACTTTAAAGTCATGCTGAGTTATTTTGTATAGAGTTTACCAACATCATAAATATAACTAATATTTATATTTAAATATAAATATAACCAAATTTATAATATTATTAAATTAATTAAATAAGGGAATGGCAGATAAAGTATGTCTAATATTTTTGTTGCTTTGTATCAAGGCAAAAGCTACCAACACCAAAGTGTGCAAGAATAGCTGAAGGATGCCATAAAGTTTTAAAACTCAAAGTTGTGAAAGAAATAGCTTGTTTGTTTGAATTTCGCGCAAAGCTACATGAGGGCTATCTGCGCTAGCCGTCCATAATTTAGCAGTGCAAGACTAGATGGAAAGCAGCTAGTCATCACCACCCACCGCCAACTCTGGGGCTACATTATTACCAACGAATAATGGGTAACGCCCCCACGGCTGAAAGAGTGAGCATGTTTGGTGTGACAGAGATTCGAACACGCAACCCTAAGATTACGAGTCGAGTGCCCTACTCCCTGGACATGTCAGGCAAAAGTAATAGTAATACAAATGTTATTTTCATATATTTAATTCCCAATCGACAACCAAAACTAATGTATAAAATGTCCTTACGTCGATCAGTATTCAAATACTAATAATTGTTTTATTCCTATATGTTTTTAAAAACTAAATATGAAGCCATCGGAAAAGGGAGGGAAGGCCTACGTGAGCGTTATAACAGAACCGCGACCAGAATATATACTATTTTTATACTAGTTCATGTCAATGGCCATTCAAGCTTTTAAGCTGCATATCATGCAAAACAATATGAAATTAATGAAGTGATCTGAACTGTTTGTTTAAAAAAATATTTTAGTAAATGCTAAGCAACAGTCGAAATCGAACTTTATTTTTTGAATTGCATATCATTGTTTGTATGAAAAACAATTGATTACTTTTATGACATCGTTTATAAAAGAGACGTAATTATTTCTAGATTGCTAATTATAAGAAAGACAGTATGGATGGTATAATTATAAAAGAAAAATAAGAAAACGAAAAATTAAATTATAAACACGCAAGAAAAAAATACGAGTGAAAAAAGCTGTATAATATATAAGGTTAGAGATTATGGTTTAAGATAAAAACCTTCTTGTTAAAGTTTTATCATTAATTTTTAGTGTAGGCAGTACAATGTTAGATTGAAACTTGTTAGAGCCTTTTAAAAATATCAGCTTCTCACCATTAGTTAAACCTTGATGACGAGAAACTCACTTGGAAGTAAAAAGTAAGAAAGGCTTTCTTAATAAAAGTGTTAATACCCATACCAGCCGTTCTGAGATACATTAGTTAAACCTAATACGGCAACATAGTCTCTCTCCTTCAAAAACAGAACTGACTCTATCTTTAAAATGTGTTAGGTGAATAGTGTAGCATAATTTAAACTTGCTTGAAGATAAAACTTTTTATCAATGAATTTTCAACAAACACGTGTAATGATAAACAAATGTCTTCGTTTCCACAATTATGAAATAAAACGCATGATTATGTTTAAACTATTGCATTTAGTGAAACAAAAATGTTTAGCAGAAAAAAAAAAGCGAACGCCAAAAGGAAAGAACTGTTCCAGCTCAGATACTGAAAACAAGTACGTATCTTTTCCTTTTAGCAAAGCCACATCGCGCTATCTTCCCCTCGATGGATACAGCATCGAACCCCCTGATTTTAGCGTTGTAAATCCGTAGACTTACCGTTGTACTAGCGGGGACGATATTGAAAACAACTAAAACACGAGTAAATTATAAAACATAACCACTTAGAGTCAAGCTGTATATTAAACATTCAATTACAAGAATCCGTTCAATTATTTAACAATAAAATATCTCAAAAACTGTGGGTACAGAACTTTACTTTCCTGACTGCTTTAATTTCTTCATCTTTTACTTCCCTTGAAAAATGTTATTGCATAGGAATAATAGATCATTATATATAATACTGCAGTGTTATGTATTACAGTTAATTATTAAATTTGGTTCCTACTACTACTAATTATCTACTATTAAATTACATAGATAACTACAGTCTACTTCGTTCCATGAACCACCATTTATACCCAAACTAGTTTAGCAAATAGTAGTTCCTTGTCCAAGATGTTTCACTGATAATTTATAATCACCTAAAATTTATTACTAAAATACGGGTTGTTTTGTTTATTTGTTTATGGCTATTTGCGTAAGGACAGTCAAGAGCTATCTATGACAGCCATTCCTAATTTTGACATTACATACTAGAAGGAAAGTGGTTAATAAAACAGCAATCGCCGTAAGCCTTTGTCAGATCGGATAGTGGGTTTTGATGGTCACTCTTTTAACGCACCATGGTTCCATGGCGCAGAACGCGATTATCATAAATTTTTTTATGGTAACAGGACGTAAATGGCGGACACTCAGATCTACTGTCCACTAGGAATATCAGTTGTAAAACCATTCAGATGTAATGTAGTGCAATGGCTACTCCAAAATAATAAATATGCAAGAGATTGACTCAAAAGCCCCTGATGAAAACGAGAATTTTATTCAAAAGCCTTAATTCTTTAATACTGAATTGCCACTTTAGATGTCTCCACGGAGAGATACTACATTGCATAATTCCCAATCAGCATGACTGTTGTTGTTGTTTTGCACCATATATTTCCAAATATTTAGCAGTGTAAGACTAGAGGGAAGCAGCTAGTCTTGTTTGTTTTGGAATTTCGCACAAAGCTACTCGAGGGCTATCTGTGCTAGCCATCCCAATTTAGCAGTGTAAGACTAGAGGGAAGGCAGCTAGTCATCACCACCCACCGCCAACTCTTGCGTTACTCTTTTACCGACGAATAGTGGGATTGACCGTAACATTATAACGCCCCCACGGCTGAAAGGGCGAGAATGTTTGGTGCAACGGGGATTCGAACCCGCGACCCTCGTATTACGGTTACTCTTAGGAAGCATAGAAGCGATTTTATTTCTCCAAAACCACAAAACCTTAAAAAACCCTGCCTACAAAAACGTGACTGCTATTTAAAAACTCAGCAAAAAACAGATTATGATAAAGAAAGAAATTATTCGTTGTTTGGAAGTGATAATTCCATGTCATTACAAATTTAACAGAAGGAGAAAAAAATTTAAAAGGTTATTTATGTTCAAAGGCATAAAGGCTACAATTTTTTGTGTTTGTTTGTTTTTGGAATTTCGAGCAGAGCAAATGATCAAAATATTTCATGGCATTTATTGATGAACGCAGATCTAATGTTATTTAATATGCTCTGTAACCTTTTCACGCAGTTCCACAAGTCGTTTGGTTGCCTTTAGACTTCTATATTTGTTTGTTCTTGAGTTTTACGCAAAGCTATACGAGGACTATCTGCGCTAGTCGTCCCTAATTTAGTAGTGTAAAACTAGAAAGGCAATCATCACCATCCACCGTGTACTCTTGGGTTACTTTTTTACAAACGAATTGTGAGATTGACCGAATCAGTGTAACACCCCCCCCCCCGCAGCCGAAAGGGCAAACATGTTTGGTGAGGCAGGGGATTAGAACCTGCGATTCTCAGATTGCGAATCAAGCGCCCTAATCATTGAGCCATGCCAAGCCGATGAAATATGAGTATCATCCTCACAGTATAAGTTGTTCAGTGATGGCATTAAGTTTGACATGATACGTGAGACACATCTTTGATGTGTTCGGAATTTCTGTGTGAAGAAATAGGATAGTGTTAATCCAATTTGGATCCAGAATGACCTTTCTGCTCGAATTATGGAAAAAAAAACGAGTAAATGGCCACGCAACGTATATTAGTAGAAGTCATGTAATGTATTGAGTCTCCAAGAAGTATCGTAACATTTCTCAAGATAAAAAAGATTAAAACAAGATGTGAAAGACTTCCCTGATTGAAATTAAGTCGAATATGGTGGTTCATTGATTACTATGGAAACGACACTAAATGTTGGAAAGGAAGTTGTTTGGTTCTAAAATTTAGACAAAATGAGCATTAGCCATTCTCTCCAGATCTTTACGATTAGTCAAAGTAGTAAGTCTGTTGTTAAGAGAAAACTTGGAATCCTACCTATACTTTAAAACAGAGAGAACAAAACAAGTCCAGCAAGAAAAAACTAGAAAACGACTGAGAGGTAAGAGAGAGAGAGATAGCATAACATCATATAGAGCTGCAATAATATAATTTAAGGGTGGTGTAGGGAAAAGTTAAGATCCATCACAGTGAATATTCTATTATAATCATAAAGACAACAAAGTCGAAAAGCAGTTTGGCTGATTTTGGCCCGTGTGTTAATGGCTAGCAAAGCAGAAGACGTTGCTGAGGGAGAAGAAATACGACTATCTGTAAAATAGTTACTTCTTGGGCACTCGGCTTCAAGACCGAGAAAAAGAGTGTGACAAGAAAACTTTGATACGAGTGGTAGAACTCATGTTAGAAGTAATTTTAATCTTTCTTCTGCGTTTGACATGTGATCTGCTGGTGATGGATACGAGTCCTTTTTAATTGTTATGTGATTACTAATAGTAAGATATCTACAAGTGATATCCCAGGTTAATTTCGAAGCTCTTTGTACGTTTTAGGAGCAATATTATGAGGTTACTGCTTCCACAAAACCGTTAACAGATAGTAAGTTAATGGTATTATGATGAAGGTCCAAGAGAATTGTGAAAGAGGGTCAGTTGTTTTTTTGTTTTTTGGCTTCAACAACTTCACACAAGTTTAGTGACATAAATTGTAATAAATCTTTCTCAAGACCTCCTTAAGAGAATACTTTTCTAGGCGACCAGTAAGGAAACCATAGTGTCACAGTACAACCAACAGACAAACTGAAGGAAGTTATCTTCAAAGGAATAGTGAATGATATAATAAGGTCATACGTTTTGGTCAACTAGCAAAAAAGTATTAAATGGGATAATAATGAAATGTTCTAGTCCATCAGCAAAGAAGTAGTGAACGGTATAATACTGAAATATTCTAGTGAACCAGTAAAGAAGTAGTGAATGGAATAATAATGAAATGTTCTGGTCAACTGGCAAAGAAAAAAGTAGTGAATGGGGTAATAATGAAATGTTCTAGTGAACCAGCAAAGTAGTGAGTGGGATAATAATGAAATGTTCTGGTCAACTAGCAAAAAAATGTAGTGAATGGGGTAATAATGAAATGTTCTAGTGAGCCAGCAAAGTGGTGAGTGGGATAATAATGAAATGTTCTGGTCAAGTAGAAAAGGAGTAGTGAATGGGATAACAATGAAATGTTCTGGTCCACCAGCAAAGGAGTAGTGAACGGCATAATACTGAAATATTCTAGTGAACCAGCAAAGAAGTAGTGAGTGGGATAATAATGAAATGTTCTGGTCAAGTAGCAAAGAAGTAGTGAATGGGATAATAATGAAATGTTCTGGTCCACCAGTGATGCTACACTCATTAGCTCATCCATTATATAACCTGATACTTTTGTATACTGAAAACTGCTAATTATGACAGTTTCGGCAAGTTTCAAAAATACCTATTAGAAGATAGAAACACAATGGTGAGAATTAATTAAGACCGTAGTATAATCTAAATTAATAGATACAATTCAACAGTTAAGCCATATCAGTGTGGTAATTTAAAGTAAGATAACAGAGGAGTTCGTGGTGCAGAGTTTATTTGTTTTAACTTGCGATTGCCTTGTAAATATTTCTCTACCAATGAACATCAAATTACTAGTTCTATAGAATTTATAATCTTGTGTAATGGCAGTCTTACAGTTTCAGCAGGTTAAAAATAATGTTTCCTTATTGTGATGCTCTTGTTGGATAACTGGAGTTGTTTATTCTCGTGTCCATACACCTGAGATTTTTTTAAAATCTACATATAATCGTACTTATGATTTGCGTCCAGTTTCACCTGTGTAAAATACTTAAGTGTTGATGTATTTTGATGGATTCATAGTTTGAATTTTACCCTAAGAGTTAATAGGAATTCAGATGTTAAAGTCATATTTTTGTGGGAACTTTTTCAATATTCTTGTAACAGTTATTCTAACATTTCATGAAAGAGAAATGTTTTTTGCAATCAGTTTCAACTGTTAGCGTTTTGGACTTGTATATCTGCTTATTACTGTCTATGGGTTGTGAACATTTTTTTTGTTGTGAGGAGTGGTTAGTGTTAGGGTTAATGTACCATTTCTTCATCAACACCAATGTTTTTGTTGATGGTGAATCTGGTATATGCTAAACGTCAGCAGTTCAATTCATGGTTAGTAAACCAGTATGTGTAGTTTCCACTACATGTGTTTTTCCTATAGATATTTGGGTTGAAGCCTGGTTCGGGAGGGGAGGTCGTGTGTTGATTATATTTAGAAAATTTATGAAATTATTTTCATATTTAGCAAAATTGTAAGTCTTAATGTGTTGGAAGAATAGATTTTGTTATATTTGCAAATTCACAAATAACATGGTTTACATATCAACCCAAAATGAAGGCTTACGATAGGATGTGTTAATTGCAAGATAAAATATTAAATCATCCATTCGGCTGTAGCAAATGACCAAAATCCACCACAAAAGTTTAATTAATTAATTACTTTTTTACGTTTCGTCAAGTAATTCGTATGATACATTGTGTTACTTCTTAACGGGAAGTGGGGTGAGGGAACAACTTGACCGCATTTAAATACTGTCTAAATTATGTAAAACGTTAAAGGAGTTTGCAATATTTAAGAGTTTAATTCAGAAACACAAGATTTCAACATCCAATTAAAGCATTTGTTGAAATTATGTTTAAAGTGCTGTAAAAGAAAACGATTTGGCGTGAAGTTATGGGGCTTTAATGAATTTCAGGTACACCACAGGTATTAAGTTTTCTTGTTTACAAAAACTTTGTATTTCCTTTTTTATCCCTAAATACTGTATGATTCATAAATATTCACGTACTTGATGATAAGAAATAATTTATATGATAAACATTAATATATCATCATAATCGATTATCCAAATTGCCTTTCTTTCAACTTTTGTGAAAATCCACAGCTTGCTTCAAGATAATTATTCCACTGATCACCTTACATAGCGTAATTACTTTTCAGAATCCTACTCTCCCCACCCCTCTCACGACGAAAAAAAAAAAAACGTTAATATCATACACATCAACACGGATCAAGAATACAGAACGGATCCAACGAGATATGTGCTGTGCGCAATTGACGTCAGGACGCGATCGAAGAAGCAGGAAACGTCGTTACCCAGGGAACTCTAGTCAGTGCTTGGTTGAACCAACAATCAAACAGAACAGTTTGGATGATACGGGTTGCTCTGTGCTTGAAACTCCTGAAATACTCAGTTTAAGAAGCAATACGTGTTTATACAAATAATAAATGTGTATATTCATAACTTCATCCATTTAAAAAACACGTCTCCTTTCTCACTTTTTTACAAAAATTATATGCGATTGAATTATTTGAACAGTTAAACTAGTTATTTTTGTAAACTTGTGTTTGCTAAAGTTTTAGTCGATACTAACAGAATGAAAATAGACTGCACTATACACTTTAGCAGAATTATCATCGCTAAGAAGAGAGTATTAATATCCACCAATAAATTGCCTGAATATTGTACGTACATGTTTTATGCTAGAATTTCAGTTTATGTCGATAATACGAAACAATAAAAACAGACGTGCTCTGTGTGTTTTAAAAATCGTTTTAGTACTTAATTACAAACCGGTTACTAGCAGACAAATAATATTTTCTGGTTAAAAACGTAAGAACAATAAATTTCCATGAGAATATATTACGGCAGAAGTATAAATATTATTATTGGTTAAACAGAAACTGAAAACAAGGTTTTAATTTGTTTAACGTTTCTAATGACGATAGACAACAGGAATCATCAATAGCCACTACCAACTGCAGTTTTTAAGACAGGATTAGAGTAAATTTAGGTACTTACATAGTAATGAGGGACCATTAACTTCTCATTTTTTATCAGATTTCATATAAATTTAATGTGATAAAATTTAACGCAACAATTTAAAAAAAAATTCTACTTAAGCCAAATTTTATTCCAGCCCTAAAGATGATGAAAATTTGGGATCTACCCAAAAGTGAAGAAGATGCTGTCTCTTTTTTGCAAGACAAATAAATTTTCTCTGTTGAACGTATATGTAAAAAAAAGGTCACAAGATGGTGTACTTTGGGGAAAAAATTCAATTGTGCTGTAATATTAGAAGTTGTAATACTAAAGCAAACAAGCACGTTGGGAACTGGTTTATGAAACAATGGCTTCCTTTTGTAACAAGACTTCGTTTTATTTAATGTTGGGCATTTGAAATGACTTCGACAGATTGGTACCATCGACAATTAGACATGGCGGACAAAACTACTATAGACTGGAGTAATTACCTCAGAGAAGTATGTGCAGATGCTATACGAGCTGGGTCTACAGAGAAAATTGGAGGTCATAACTTAATTGTAGAGATCGACGAAAGAAAAATGCCGGCCGTCAACTTCCACAACAATAGATATTTGGAGGTATTTGTCGTCAAACTAATGAGTACTTTCGAGTTCAAGTTCCTGATCGTACTACTTTTACTCTAACGGAGGCTATACAAAACAATATCGCTCAGAGATCGATAATTTACTAAGACTCATGGCCGTCATATGATTCGGAACTTCTATTGGAGTCAGGATTTCAACCATTTAAAGTTAACCACGAGTACAATGTCGCCGATCCGAAAACTGGTACTCACACACAAGAAACAGATTCTGGAGATTAGCTAAGTGGAGAAATAAAAAAAAAACATCGAGGAACCGCACGTCATCATCTAGAGTTATATTTAGCTGAATTTATGTGGAGACAGTCGTTACATGGTCAAGATCCATTCACTTCCATTATTAATGCTATCAAAAATTTCTGACCTCCAAGAACAATTGTTTCTTCTGTGTAGTATGCACGAGTCTAACGATTGCTTATTAAGTTTTTTTGTTATTGTTGTGAAAAGAAAAAAAAATAAATTAATCTAAATAAACCGTATAAATTTCATATTGTATTAATGTTTTAATTTTTTCATAAATTCAAGTGATTTTAATGCCACCCCCGATAATATGCAACATGTAAGCGCTTAAATTTATCTACAATACCTTTTTTTTTCCTATTTAGTAGCTACATTTGGCCAGCAATACCAAGCGATTCAATTTCATTACTCATTAGGATCTCTACTACTCTACCCTCAAATTAAAATTATTTTAGACAAAATTAGAAAAAATTAATTTAGGAGAAATTGGACATGATCAAATAATCAACCGAAAGGATCTGACCTCCTGAGTCAGAAACTGTGATTATATCTCAGATCGGTCAAGAAATGACAAAGCGATGTGTTAAAAGTCTGTACTTCAAAAAAACGCACAAAAACTCAGAGCCATTCTATTAGCCGCTATGATGCTGCTAAAAAAGAAACTATTTAAAAATAAATTTCTCGTAGGTAAAATGTCGAAACCTCTATGAAATATATTTCTTTTAAAAACACTGCATATAATAAGCTTGATAAAATAAAACTACTAACTCGTACGTAAAAAGTAATTTGTAAATTATAATTAACATTTTAAAATAAGCTGGTTAAAAGTAAGTTTCAGTTTTTTAAAATATCAAACGATAAACTGCAATTCACTATTCCTCCTGAAAGTCATGTTTAACAATAAAACAGGAGTGACAAATAATTATGTTGTTGTTTTTTCGGATTTTGTCAGACGTGTTTTATACAAGTTCAATCCACTATATCTCTTACAGAAATTATACATAATTTATAGGATTATACTTATCCTAGCATATAAAGATCATTCAACGATATTAAATAATTGAGATGCATAACACAGTATACGTGTACCTGCACCTGGTGGTACTTTTATCAGCCGTTATCTGACCTTCATAGCGTGTGCGCTGAAACTCAAGCCACGTAACGTGGTCATTAAAATGCATTTCAAAGTAGTAAAAGTTATTGGACAAATAACGTCTTTGCAGAACAAGTGGATACACATTGTTCTTATAAAATTATTGTATTAATGAAAACCACCGTTACATCAAAGTATAGATAACAACCCTAAATAAGTTCTAAAATATCTGTTTAAGGAAAAGCAATCTGTGTTTTTATATTGAAGATCGATACAGTATAATGCTTTCAGGAAATTTGGAAGAATATTATGAATATACATTTAGTACAAGTTGACGTGTTTTACGATCATCCAATCATGCACATCTTTTCTGTGAGTATGTTAATAATCTAAATGAATAATAGTTTATATATTACTATTTTTCAGGTTATGAATAAATGTTATTACAGACACTTTTAATAATAATATTCATGGTTTCTGTATAATAAGTGGTAATCTTAAGTTTAATAACATGTGGTTTACCTAATACGTATCCTTTGCATAGGTTAGACTTAGGACTTAATTAATAAGATGTGTAAAAAAGGTACTTAAAATATTACAGTTTAGATAAACATTGGTAAGCTCAAGTTATAACCAAATTTGTAACTTACCACAAATGTAAAAGCTCTTGGTCAAACGTTAAGTCATTTAATTCATTAAATATCATGTAGTCGGTCGAAACGGTAGAAGAGCAAATAAAAGAATGAATCTCTTACGTGGCTGGTAGCATCAATCGAGAGTTTCTAAACGGTATGTATTATGGAATGGGCAGTTCACCAGACACCATGGAGGCTTAGCTTTCCACCAACGAGCCTACACTGCGCTCATAAAAAAAAAAAAGGATATGGCCACTCAATAATGAACTTCGTGTATCTTCTTACAATGTTATCCTCCTTGAGTATGAATAAAGATGTGGGGGCCTTTCCCCCCGGGTAGTAGTGAGCACCCTTCTGCCGAGGCATTGCTTGCAGTACACTCCCGTGGTGTGTTAACCCTCCATACTCGCTGAACGTGGAAAACCCAGGACCGCCTTCACAAGCTCCTGATGTCAGCGCCCTCAGTCTGTAAGAGAAGAAATGAGACCTATATTATTATTAAGTGCTAATTGATCATATTCATGTACATATATTGTTAATATTAACATGAAAATATACCTTTCAGATTTGTCGTACATCAATGTACAGAAAAATCAAGTATAACTTGAGAAAGAAGACTATTTGTCATCATGATGAACTATGAGGAAGAGAGTTGCAATGTGCGAGAAAGCGAGAAGAGGAAATAGCGGAAAGGAATATCTACAGTGAACGTGAACTCTATAAAAATGAAGTGAAAATAAGGCATGAAACATTTTATTTCTATTATCTTTAAGATAATAGAAGACAAGATAACTTTCGGGTTTAATATTATTTAAAATATTTTATAAAATCACAGAAAAAGTTAATCATTTAGAATATTCTCTGTTTAGCACTGAAGTTAAGTAACTTTTCTGAAGAGCTTATAATAAAATAAAGCGTGATCTGAAAACATCTGTCAACGAAAATATGCATATCTAGACCTTTACTTCTAGGACAGAACTTCAATAGACCATCCAGTGTCTGTGTTCTCTAAGTAAAGTATAGCATATTACTTGTTTATTGTTACTCGTATTAACAGTATTAGTTAAACTGTATGATATATAAAATGTCATTTGTTTACTGTTATTGTATTTTTAAAGTGAAAAATTGTTATACAAATTAGTTTAACATAGGACTAACCTAAATACCCCAAGCTTACCGAACCTCGTAAGATATTACTGAACTTTTGGATAAAAATATTCGCTAACAGAGAAGGTACCTAACTGATAATATACAGGGTGGCCCGTAAGTCCCTACCCATCCATATGTTATTATGTTACATTCAATTACGCATGTATTATAAATTGAAGGCACCTGTTACCACGGCATTTGGAACAATAACCCCTGCTATGTTGAGGAAAATGTCTCTCAGAACATGACGTCGCATAATATTATGCAGCGAGAAAGAGGGACAGCACACAGATACACTGGATATATAAGATATATGGATGGGTAGGAACTTACGGGCCACCCTGTATTGTAATTAATATAAGTATAACGGTAAGAAGAGTGTATTTACTTACGTATTCTGATTGAATAATTGATTTTAGTATCGCTTTAAGTTCTTAGCTTCCTCTGATCGGAAGTTAATTTTATATGGGTAAATTATACACACAAAAAGATCAAAGTGTTTAAAACAATAAAAAAATATTTTAGCATATTTTTGTTTGATAACGATAACAGCACTTTTTTACATTTTTAAATATTATAGGATATTTGTTTGTCTCGCAGCTCTTTGATTTACAATTCGAGCGTGAATCAGAGTGCATGTTTTATTCTGAATTTTAACATTAAGCTTATTTGCAGTTTCCGTGAAAGAATTATAATTTTACTTGCCAAAGGCGTTATTTTGAAACCAGCGGAAAGTCTACAGAATGTTTTCTCCACCAAGAACTGGAATTAAAACTACTCAGCGCAGATAGTCCTCGTGTAGCTTTGCGCGAAATTAAAAAAACAAACAAAACTAGTCAAATATTTATAGCAAGGAGGCATCTTCAGAACATTAGTTCATTGTTGTTACTTTCTTTATATTGTTACTGATTAATGACCTTACGGATAAGGCTAATTAAATGTGAGATAATGAAACCAATATAAGTGCTTTTTTAAATGTTTATGTGAAGAAAGAAATGCACTGGTTAATTTTACGGAGAACGACAAAAACTGTTATAAGTTAAACGAGAAACATTAATGGAAACAAATTTACAACTAAAGCATTATTTGTTATTATAACGGATATCCATTGATCGAGAAAAAGAAAATCAAATATTTTCTCATTACACGCAAGCCTACTGAAAGACATGGAAGTATTCAGAATTCCATTGTAAAATTTACAAAACCTGGTGATCGGTTTGTTTGTTTTGTTTTGTTTTAGAATTTCGCGCAAAGCTACTCGAGGGCTACCTGCGCTAGCCGTCCCTAATTTAACAGTGTAAAACTAGAGGGAAGGCCGCTAGTCATTACCACCCACCGCCAACTCTTGGGCTACTCTTTTACCAACGAATAGTGTGATTGACCGTCACATTATAACGCCCCCACGGTTGAAAAGGCGAACATGTTTGGTGCGACGGGGATGCGAACCCGCGACCCTCAGATTACGAGTCGCACGTCTTAACCCACCTGGCCGTGCCGGGCCTGGAGATAGCTGTTCAGTGTATACGAATGCAAAATGTCTAGTCCATCATGTTGTCAGTGCTCCCATGCTGTTTTATAATTTCTGACCTTCGTATTGGATACTAGCACATTTTTCATTTTTTGTTTGTTTCTGACCTTCGAAGTGGGAACATTTAACAGATTACACGTAACAACAAAAATCACTCCAACTTATTAAAGAGGCGCATTAAGGTCTGTGGTTAGTTCTGAATTTCACGCAAAGCTACAAAAAAGGCTAATTGTGCTAGTCGATCCTCAATTTAGGAAAGACAGCTAGTCATCATCATCCAGGTAGTCACGGCACTAAACTCGTAACCTGAGTGTCGCGGGTCGAATCACCATCGCACCAAACACGCGGGCCCTTTCAACCGTGGGGGCGTTATAATGTGATGGTGGAACAAATTCCACTATTTGTTTGTTACAAAAAAAGTGTTAAAGACCTGTTCTAAATTGATGGCACGTTGACTGATTACAGCACGTGCTTTCTATTGTTTCATCCCCCCAGGAACATGATCTGCTGTCATTTGAATGTCACGCTAAAAATTATTGGAGAGAGATTTATCTTATATCAAGGCTGTGATCCCAAGAATAGCAAAACCATATGGTGAAACTAGGCCTAGAAGAAAAAAAGAAAGGTTAAAGGCACACTTGTAACAACTGCTTGGCCTTAAAATACTAAAAACAAATTATAACGTTTGATAAAGAAAGTTACAACATAAAACAGATTAAATTGTAATTCAAAAATATTAGTGATTAATTAAAGGAGATCTAATAATTAAGTTATGCGACAAAGTTAATACGTGGATAAGAAATGCAAATTACAATCTTTTAAAAAAGTTTTGTTCATTTTACAGACAGAATCTATCATCTATACACACTTGTAACAACAGGCGAATTATTATTAAATGTAAATGGCGTGCCACAGACTCTATAACTAATCATTGTCAAATGTTAGCCCGGCATACCCAGGTGGATAGGGCACTCGAGTTGCAATCTCCCGATCACACTAAAAGCTCGCCCTTTCAGCCGGGGGGAGTGGGTGGGTGGTGATGACTAGCTGCCTTCCCTTTAAGCGCCACACTGCTAAAATAGAGAAGGCTAATGCAGATGGCTCTCATGTAACTTCGCAAGAAAAAAACAAAACAAATAGTTTCCAAACTTTTCAAGTGTTCTTTCGCATTATTAACTTCAAATACTTTACATCTTGAACATAAATGGGGGGACACTGCCTCACCTGTAAATATTACTAAAAAGTTTGCCACTATCTTTAAAAACATGTATGTCAGCTTATCTTTAAAACCAGCACCCTGTAATATTCAAAACCAAGAACTCTTGTTACTTCTGAACACAGGGCCTGGCATGGCCAAGCGCGTAAGGCGTGCGACTCGTAATCCGAGGGTCGCGGGTTCGCGCCCGCGTCGCGCTAAACATGCTCGCCCTCCCAGCCGTGGCAGTGTATAATGTGACGGTCAATCCCACTATTCGTTGGTAAAAGAGTAGCCCAAGAGTTGGCGGTGGGTGGTGATGACTAGCTGCCTTCCCTCTAGTCTTACACTGCTAAATTAGGGACGGTTAGCGTAGATGACCCTCGAATAGCTTTGCGCGAAATTCAAAAAACAAACAAACAAACTTCTGAACACTGATTACCGTAAGTAATATCGTTTCTTGTTAAACAGAAAACAAGACTATAGAATATCTGAGCTATTCCTTCATGAATACCGAAGTCTGATCGTTACCATTATGTGTCCTCAAACTTACCGATGAACAATTGAGGGGACGACTACTGATAACAGAAAAGAAAATCTTAATAACAGGAAGTTAACTACGATTCAAACTTAATTGAGACGAATAAGTTTGTAAACATTTAACTTCTTCATTGTAATAATGGTTTTATGATCGTGATAAATTTAATTAATTACGAAAATTAAACTAAAATATTTATCCTAAGATATAAAAAAGTCGTGGCAATTAATTTTATATTTCATTTTTCAAGATATTTAATGAAACTTTATCACGTTCACAAAACATGGTATTTCCAAGATGAAGGGAACTTTGCGTGACACGTGGGCTAATTGGCTAGGCCGAATACCCTTAGGTTGAGACATACATGTCCCTTGTTTAAAATAACTGACCGTAAGAAAGGTAATTAATCAGTGGCAACGGCTTCCTTTATCATTAATCGAAAAGTAGAAGTGTCGACGACATTTATAACACCTCCTCAGCTGAAGAAGCAGAATGTATTTAGCGGTTTAGCGTCATGGGCTGCGGATCGTCAAGTCCAAAGTTTGAGCTATGAGATCATGTCCAGTCATTTCAATGTAAAAAAAAAAAAAAAAACCTTTGAGAAAAATAAACGAATTATCAAGTTATAAGTTGTATCTGAAACGCGAACAAAATACCGTTAAAATAAAACAAATTAGTAGAAATCACGAAATAGGTTTTATTTTTCATTTAAAAGTAACTGTATATTGATTAGCAAATAAGTTGTATTTCCCCAAAATTTGTGTTTTCCTGTGTTAGATGAAATAATTATTAAAAATATAGTGTTGGTGCGAAATAAATTAATGATTATCTTGTTGGTTTGTATTTAAGAACAAGTTTACACAATAGGGTATCTGTGCTCTGCCCACCACGATTATCAAACCAGGTTTCTAGCGTTGCAGACATATATTAGCAGTTATAATACCCTGTATCTTCATGTTGCACAAAATGTTGGTTTAAAATACGGTTTTGATAAAAAAAAAAAAAAGAACCACCTGGCCATGCCGGGCCTCAGTGGTTATAAGCAACATTTTATATATTTCATATATGTTCATAGTTTCCTAATTATAAATTCATCTGATACCTGAAGGAAACATCAGTTAAATTTATAATTAGAAAACTATGAACATATATGAAATATATAAAATGTTGCTTATAACCACTGAGGTCCGGCATGGCCAGGTGGTTAAGGTACTCGACGCGTATTTCGAGGGTCGCGGGTTCGAATCCCCGTCACACCAAACATGCTCGCCCTTTCAGCTGTGCGGGCGTTATAATGTGACGGTCAATCCCACTACTCGTTGGTAAAAGATTAGCCCTAACAGTTGGCGGTGGGTAGGGATGGCTAGCGCAGATAGCTCTCGTGTAGCTTTGCGCGAAATTCGAAACAAACCAAACTTAACCGCTGTAGAAACTTGGGTAAGATACAATGTGCAGAGCTCTTTAGAAAATTCACCAATAAAAAACATTAGAAATTGTTCAATAGAACGATGTGTTAAGTTCGTTAATCTCATGGGTCAGCCTCAAGGAGTTTTGGACTTAGCAGTTACTTCTTCTGTATGTCTCTCGTGGCGAGGATCTTTAAGCGGCTATATTGTTAGCCTTGCCTTAAGGCTAGCTCTGACTGTATATACTTTTTACAGAGGACATGGTATACATTCTTCGTTCTTATAATTACAATATTTCTAAACTAAATGATCTAGCCAAATTATATTTTTGTCGAGTCTAGAATCTCTCGCTAAGCGAGTATTCTTTCAACTTAAGTAAACGATTAAGGCTATAGCTACCGCTCATGAAGTAAATGATTTTAACTGCTTTAATCCTAACAACCACGGAGTTTATAAGCTTTTAGTTTATTTACTTGTTGACAGTTGTGTACGACTTAAGACATGTTTTTATTTCGAGCTGAGTCAAAATGCTGTGACCATAAAGCCGAGGACCGATCTGCTGTTTACAAAACAAAGACTGCCTTTGATACAGAAGGAGGAATTAGAGAAACAGTATAAACGCTTGAAAATAGTTAACGTTAAACCATGAATTAACTAGATAGTTACTTTAGTTGTGAAAAGTTTTACACTTATTTCGTTAAAATGGTGGAAAATGAATTTCGTTTCGCCAGTGACGGTGTAGAGTTACCAACTAGGAAAGAAAACTTGTTCATTCTCGTCTTAACATCTATACCTTCATATTATAGTAGAATCCCAATATTGGATTAAAAACTAGTTCTAATTTAAGTTTAAGAACTAAGTAATTTCGAAAGAAAAGGGTATACGAAGATATCTAATTACTACACAAAACCATCTTCCACCATGCCTCCAACAGCACAATGGTATGTCTGTGGACTTAACGTTAACAACCATATTTCGATACCCTTTATAGGCAGAACACGGATTGTTCATTGTGTAGCTTTGTACTTAATTACAAAACAAACCATCTTCTTCGCCTTAAGCCGTATTAAACAAAAAGAAAGTCCATTTGTTTTAAATATGTCACCTCTCTAATTTGGCTGCAACCATTTCTTGAAACTGCAATTTTTTTATATTATTTGGTCTGGATTTTCTAACCTGACGAGACAGGATATGTTTTCATCTGGTTCAACTATTGGAAAATTACTTGGTGAAATAACGTGTACTTAATTCTCCTACAAGTAGGAAGACAAACATCATGACTTGGAAAATTTTGTTTATTTGCAGACAGAAAATTTGGAACATGGTTTGTATATCTTTTCTGTATGTTATCAACTCTCTTGATGAAATTTGGTATTTTGTTTTAACACAAGCTACAATACTGGCGTAGAAAAGTATATTGGTTTATAGCCAGAAAACCCGTAAAAATTTAAAGTTTTTTTTTTATATTATATCTATCAGTAACTTCAAGTCCTGATGGAATAGTAAATATTTAATTTGCTTTATTTGTAACCATGGTTCAAATAATGGTTTAAAGTATTTCATATGAATGACCTGAAAGAATGACTTCTAAAATATTCTATTTTTCATAGCTTAAGATCCCGAAGGTGCGATTAAGATGGCTTTATTTTTTATGTAGATAGAAGACTTAAAGAAGTATTTTAAAAGTCTTTCTTTATTTGTATGTAACCACAATGGTTGAAGACAGTCTTAAATAGTTCCTTTTTATGCTGATCAGTTGAAGAAACTGATTAGAAGGTCTTCATTGTTTATTAGTAGAAATTCCAAAAAAATGATTTCAATTTGTTTTTTACCTAACAGTGATCAGAAGGAATTTTAAAAATTTTACATTTGTTTATGGCCAAAAACTAAAAAAATAAATAAAAATAATAATTATACAATATTGTTTGTTCGTTCGTTTGTTTCAGAATTTCACGCAAAGCTACAGGAGGGATATCTGTGCTATCCGTCCTTAATTTAGTAGTGTAACAGCAGAGGGAAGGCAGCTAGTCATCACCACCCACCGGCAACTTTTGAGATACTTTTTTACTAACGAATAATGAGATTGACCGTAACAGTGTAAGATCCCTCTGAGTAATTTTAACACAAAAAAAAGAAAAACAAATTTCAAAGGTAAATGTTAAAGATTTTTAGCAGGCTTTCAAAGGAGGTTCAAGGTATACGTTATCTTAAAAGGTTTTTTCCAAGAAATTCTTTGTGGTGCATTTCTATATTATATAATAATAACGTAGTTTAACACTTTTCAAATAAAGCAAAAACTCTACTTAGATGGAATTTCTTCGAAGTTATTTGCAGAAAGTAACACAGATATTGATTGCAAATGACAAGACAGTGGCACGATACGGAAGGTGATTCACGATAAATGCACTCTTTACGTGGAGCATGCACAAGCCAAATAGAACTACTACGTTGCCAATACAACCAGTTTGCAGATATAAATCATGAATGTCAATTCCCACTGTTACATAAGCAATACAGTCGTGATAACACTAGATCGAACGAAATTTATAGTTGCGGATAAAAAGTGTTTTATTCTACTGGATAGCAAGACACGTAATCGGGAATAGAAGTGGAAGTGGAAATAATTACGAACCTTTATTTCTTTACTTTTAAAAAACAACAACAAAAAATGGGGGGGGGTCTGTAATTCTGTTTTATAATAAACTTCCCTTAAACAGACTGTCATTTGTATTTGGGTGTAACATCAGTTTAGTTTATGGAAGAAGTTATATTTTAAAGTTGTATAACCATGTGATTATATCATTAGATAAACTACAAAACAAAGTGTACGAAGTAATGTGTAATTTCATAAGTTATGTAAGATATTATGAAGACGGGTACAATAGGTTAATGCTGTTAATACGAGTGTGAAAACTGAGAGTGAAAGCCGTTCGGCACAACAGAAAGGTGACAGATAAAAAAATTACAGTAAAAAAAGTCAAAGATGTGCGAGACTTTTTCTTCCTATAAGTAATATTTCTTACAACTTTGAGATTTTGGTCTGTTACTTTTATCAGAGACCTTCGATTTTTTAAGAACATAAACTAGTCAAAGACTGACTATGTAGAACTAAAAAGGAAAACATATCATCATGGGTAAGGTTTTCATATTTTCACTCTCCGCCTTACAGCTTAGTCAAGAAAGTTGGGATATGTAATATTAGTTTCTAATTATTTTTAAAAAGACCCTAGCATACATCACAGTTATCTGCTTACAGTTAGCTGTAACCTGTCTACATGGTGGCTCGTAACTTTGTTTGTTTGTTTTGGAATTTCGCACAAAGCTACTCGAGGGCTATCTGTGCTAGCTGTCCCTAATTTAGCAGTGTAAGACTAGAGGGAAGGCAGCTAGTCATCACCACCCACTGCTAACTCTTGGGCTACTCTTTTTACCAACGAATAGTGGGATTTACCATAACATTATAACGCCCCCACGGCTGAAAGGGCGAGCATGTTTGGCGCGATGGGGATGCGAACCCGTGACCCTCAGATTACGAGTCGCACGCCTTAACACGCTTGGCCATGCCGGGCCGGCCCGTAAGTCCCTACCCATCCATATATCTTATGTATCCAGTGTATTTATGGGCTGTCACTAGTATTCTTGCGCTCATGTACCCACGTACTTGTCACAATACGCTCTTCAAGTGTAAATGGGCTTACATTGGCCATATTTCTCTGAAAAAAAAAATTATAATACATGCGTAATTGAATATAACATAATACGATATGGATGTGTAGGGACTTACGGGCTACCCTGTACACTAAATGTCAACACGAAGTGCGATTGTGTAATAGTGAAAGATATGGTTGTGTGTTTAGTAGTTTTTTATTATATTTTGAGGTTAATTATGTTGCAAATGTTATAGCAACAAAAATAACCTTTTAGAGTTTATTCGGAATCAAGCACAAAGCAACACAGTGGGCTATTTGTGCTTTGTCACCCACCAGTATCGAAATCTTGCAGCGTGCGTCTGCACGCATGCCGCTGTGCCACTATGAGGCAACTATAGAGACACTTAACGTTATATAACAGTGAAACAATGAATAATTACAATTACATGGCGACTTAATAGCACAAAACATTATCACAGAAAATGTAAAGGAAAGGCGTATAAGGTGCATAATTTACTACTACTTTGTATGGGAATCCTTTGAGTTACGCAGAACATTACACCTCATTGTCATATTATCAATATATTTTAGCGGAATACTATTCTAAATGTTCTGCATTACTTCTCACAAGTTGATCTGATCGTTTTTCGGCTCAACAAGATCACAAACCAATACACTCCCAAGAATGTTCATAATCAGAATTGTGTGCAGGCCAAGATATAGTCGTAAGTATTCAGTTGGTCACTGAACCGTTAATACATCGTCTTACGACTATTACTTTCTACATAAGACCATTGTCTTTCTGGTGAATAAAATTCTGGTTAAATATTCATGTTTCTGAGAGAATAACGTAGTGGATAAGAACCTGCCTGCACCTGTCGGCTTTCATGGTACCACCAGTTTTACATAGATCATCGATAACGTTAGTTGAGATGCAGTTCCAAACAGTTAGTCATCCTCTACCATGCTTCTGTATAGGTGTTATATAACACTATGTAACAAAATTTTTACTTTTTCTTCTTCCTGGGCAGAAGGTGTTATTTACCAGTTGCTTATGCCAAAAGTAAATGGAAAATACCTATTTTTCTCTTCAAACTTTGCTTTTGTAACCTGGGTAATGAAATTTTCAAATTTACCCATTTTTCAGAACATTCCAAGTAGGTTCAGTGCTGAGTAGCTGATAGAAAATTTTCTCGAACATACAAGAATTTTAAAGAACATTCTAGAATGTGAGATTTGTTAGATGAAAGTGTGCAAGTCGCAAGCGAGAGGAAGCGTCACCGACATGTTTCAAGCTTCTTCACTTGTCAAGATGGGCTCTGCTTCTGCCACAATGTATCCGGTCTGTGCGAGGCAATTGGAATTGCCTGTAATCCGAATGAGTGGTGCCTCTTCATTGATAGCTCATCCAGAAGCCTCAAAGCTGTGCTGCTCCATAACGGTAATAAGTATCCGTCTCTTCAGCTGGCTCATTCGGTGCACCTCAAAGAGGAATACAACAGCATCAAGACCTTGCTAGAAGCCTTGAAGTATGATGAGTATGGCTGGGAGGTTATCGGAGACTTCTAAATGGTGGCATTCCTAACGGGTCTCCAATAAGGCTTTACCAAGTTTTCCTGTTATCTTTGGTTTTGGGACAGCAGGGACACTGCAGTGCGCTACAACAGGAAGCACTGGCCACAACGGACCGAGTTATCTGTGGAGAGGCACAATGTCAAGTGTGAGCCACTAGTGGACCTCCAGAAGGTGTTATTCCCACCTTTGGACATAAAATTGGGTCTTATGAAACTATTTGTTACAGGTCTTGATAAGGTGTCTGCAGCCTTCAAGTACCTTCGAGACAAGGCTGTGCCAAGGCTGGTGTCTTCGTTGGACCACAAGTAAAGAATATCCTGGAGTGCACAGAATTCCCCCAAGAAGCCCAGTAAAAAGGGGAGAAAAGCTTGGGGTAGCTTTGTTGCAGTGGTTCGGGACTTCTTGGGCAATCACAAGGCCGAAAATTATGTGGAAATGGTTGAGGCTCTGTGAAGAACTACGGCAAAATGGGTTGCAGGATGTTCCTGAAAGTCCATATCTTTGACGCTCATCTTGATAAATTCAAGGAGAATATGGGAGCATACTCAGAGGAGCAAGGCTAACGTTTCCACCAAGATATACTGAACTTTGAACGCCGCTATCAAGCAGCGTATATTGAAAACATGATGGGAGACTATATTTGGGGGCTGATACGTGAAAGTGATTTACATTACAATCGCAAATCTCGAAAATCTACTCACTTCTAAACATTTTTGTTCATTTTAGTATAAATACATGTAAATCTTGATTCATATGTTGTTTTATTCAGACCTTATGTAAATGAAAATGTGCAAATTTACCCGTTTTTACATATAAAATAGGTTAATTTCTAAATTTCACTACCCAGGTCACAAAAGCAAAGTTCGAAGGGAATAATGTCCATTTTTGTACTCTTACAACATAAGCAATTAAGAAATAACGCATACTATCCAGGAACAAAATTTGTGTTACGTAGTGTGAGAACTATGATAACATGTTCCACTATTTTCAAAAGATAAAAATCGTTGTTTCGATTCCTTCCTTCTTAGCAGAGATTTTCGAGTATGTAACTTCCGCCGATACTACTACATGCTAATGTGTACCTTATTGTTCTAAGTAGTATTTATATCTGTGTAGCAAAGTCGTTGGTATTTTCTGTAGTTGAACATTGTCTGTATTATAATTAACAGTACCAATTTCATTTCCTCCATTTAAAATACTGCACACACGTTCTTAAAAATAGTTTTGCAGCAATTTCTCGGATGGAGTTTTCTTGAAGAGCAGAACTTTGATTTCTGCACGATTCTAATGAGATATTTCAGTCCTGGGCATAATGACTACAATACATTACTACTACTGGGCATAGTAAAATTTTCTGTACTTTATAGGCTTTATATTTGTGTGGCACTTTATGATGAATTGGATGACACCCAATTATAAAACAAATACCATCACGATATTATATTTTAGTGCAGTTTATTTTCGCGCGATAAAAAGATGGCGTAGAGTCTTGATTTAAACGTAAGATTAACTACGCTAATGCAAGCTTTAATACGAAAAAAACAAACAAGTATGTTAAATTTATACGAATCCTCTTATGAGTTGGTGGAAAGTTTACGAACTCGTAAAGCTAAAAGCCGGGGTTTAGATTATCTGCGATGGACAGAGTAGAGGTAGAAACAGCCACTGCATAGCTTTTCATTAAGAAAACAACAATTTTCATCAAACTTGAAATTTAGCGTCGCAACAACCGTTGTGGTGCTACGCATGGTAATTCTAATAAATGTTTGTTTGTTTTTGAATTTCGCGCAAAGCTACTCGAGAACAATCTGTGCTAGCCGTCCCTAATTTAGCAGTGTAAAACTAGAGGGAAGGCAGCTAATCATCACCACCCACCGCCAACTCTTGGGCTACTCTTTTACCAACGAATAGTGGGATTGATCGTACATTATAACGCCCCACCGCTGAAAGGGCAAGCATGTTTGGTGCGATCGGGATTCGAACCCGCGAACCTAGGATTACGAGTCGAATGCCTTAACACGCTTGGCCATGCGGGCCAAATTCCCTAATAAATATAAACATTTGAAATGTCTTCATCATTTATATTAGAATACATTCAGAGTAGTGGACGTTGCAGCTTTTTGAAAGTTTGTCTGATTCAAGATAATTGTTGACAAATTCAAGTATTATCTTCGTAGTAAAGTATAAGTACAATATTATATTTTATTCTAGTGTGGCCGAGCTACGGGATATGTCGGGCTGAGTATTGCAACGTCTGGGACTCCAGACATGACACTACTCTATGGGAATGTTATAAATACTGACAGTCAATTCCATTCTTCAATTTAAAGAGCAAAACAAATATCTTGTGGCGTAGCTGTTGCTAGCTGGTTGTCTTTACTGTGGTCTGTAATTCAAAATTATATATACTACACTCTTTCTTTTAAGGTCTTTAACCTATATCACACAAATTAATAAGTGAACTGAAAATCACAGCTAAAAAATTCGTTAAAATCACTAACCATATGAGGCAAATAACAGAAAGCATAGTAAGAGAGATAAAATCGCTTATTTCCCCAGATCATGTTTGTTGTACAAGAACTGATACTTATCCAAACATAACCAGATCCAATCAGTTACTTAGGAAACTTAGTACTGTCTAGTTTTGTTATACTTCCAGAGAGAAAATAGGTGCCATTACTTACTTTAAACCTACATTTTCGGTTATTATTTCATAGCTCTTTTGCAATATTATTATTTTTTCTTTTCGATATGTCATACGTTATAAATCGTTCGGATATTCTACCTATTCTTCTCAACTTGGAAGAGCATATTGTGCTTTTCAGTAAACATGGGCATCAGTGGGGAAAAATGATATATGACAATAACGTAACGGGTGAGTTTGCGAACTATTGTGTGCTACAAGCCACAATCGTAATTCTGTTAAGATCAGATCAGCAAACTTTTCTATGACTGTTTATCACGATCTAATCTTGTATTTTATAAAACAAACACGTGATAAAAAAATCACAAAATCCTTGCAGTCTGTTCAAGGTTTATCTTAATCAATAATATGTTTTTTGTTTTTTTCTGTTTTCCAACCTTCACAGTCACCTCCTACGTGCGGTGTCTAAACGTGACTAATGTTAATATCGATGTTTACTTTCTACAGTGGACGTGTCAGAGGTAATTTTATAAATTGCGTTTTTTTTTAAGTGTTTGTGATAATCGCAATTCGCCCTATCCATGTAATTTGCAAAATTGTTTAGCAGTAATATTTTAGTTTCAATTTCCAGTTAGTAAAGGACACATGAATAAATAATAGCGTTTTAATTCCTGTAAGTGTCCTCCATCAGGATTTCTTCTCTTACGATAAAAAGTTTCGTTTATTTGGACTTAAACAAATATTCTCTTAAAATCAATTGTTGACAGGGTTGTTAAAAATATGCATGCGAATAAAATTTAAGTTTTTTTTTTCATTATTTAGATTTAGAATTTTGAAAACAGTGGAATTTTTATCTTAACTGAAAGACGCATATGTTGCAATTATATTAAATTTAGTTTACTCATTTAAGATCCTTCCAGTAATACATCGTTATGTCTGCGGACTTGCAGGAACCAGGTTTTGATACTCGTGATAAGCAGAACACAGATAGCCCATTGCGTAGAATTTTGCTTAACTACAAACAGCCAACAATCAACCTACACAGCTATCTGAACACAGCCCATTTAATAGTGAAATAATTACCTACAGGGAAAACATCTATTGCAGCACTTACCCATAATTCCTGTGCCGCCTTTTATTGATGGAATAGTGAGTTGCGATAATATTTTAAGGAGTCAAAGTGCCAAATTCATTTGCCTTCCTCTATCCACATTATTCAATAAGATTCTGCGAATGATATTCAAGCCAGGATAAAAGAACATATATTACAACTTCTTTTTTCCACTGGGATAGACATTATAACATTATATCAAATTTAATGTTTTTTGTGAGAAAAATATGTTTGAGAATACTAAACTGTAACCTTAGAAATATATAAAGCCTCTCAGCGGCACAGCGGTACGTCTGCGAACTCGCATCGCTAGAAACAGGGTTTTGATACCCCTGGCGGGCAGAGCACAGATAGCCCATTGTGTGTCTTTGTGCTTTATTCTTAACAAACAAACATAAAATACACAGGACAAAAGTTTTGAGTAAAAAAAAGACTTATTCACAATGACAAAAACTGTAAATGTAGTTATTGGGTAAACAGGAATTATTATTCGACTTGGCGTAAACAATTTCACACATTGTGTGTACCAAGACACTATTAATAACAATTTCTTGTAATGTTTACGTATGCAGACAATGGTTTTAGGTTGAGAACTCCTTAATACAGACATTGCACTTTTTATTGGCTCCTACAAAATCAAAAGAAGGGCACAACACCTGAATGTCTGTTTTACTCTCCGAGCGTTATTATATTTGAAGTATCGTCTACATCGATTGTAATTAATTTAATGTTGTGAACTTTGGTTTAATATTGATGTTTGTTTTAGTTAAATAAATATAGATTTGAAAACTTGTACTGTATATTTGCAATGTGAAATTCCCTTAATTTGTAGGAGATTCTCGAGCGTAAGAATCGACAGCGTAAGTACATGTGTTAAAGGCCAGTATTGTTGCCAACTGAAATTTCGAGAATCTCGCTTAATGATTATAAAAGGTAGCCATCTCAACCTGCGGAGAGACAGTACAATATTGTTGGTTTACTACAGTTAGTATACGCGTACTATAGATCTTGGAACCTATAACGGTGATTAACGCTTACTAAGCGGGAAATTACATGATATTTTATCAGGCACGTTTACAGATTTCGAACATTATAAACCGTTTAACTTTAGTGAATTAACTTCGGAGATTAGTATTTCTACGAAAATATTATATAACTTCTGCTGTGAAATACTCGACGTTTAGCTAATTCCATTATTAAGTGAACTGTACCAATATCAACTCGAAATTAATTCGCTCATTGTGAACCCTCGATAAGATATCAAGAAATTTCCAGGTTTGAAAGGAGACTTTATATTATTTGTAAAACGTTTGTAAATAAATTACGGTTTGTATTAACTATTTGTAATAACCGTTATTATAATTTGTATTTGTGTTTCAATCTTGTTAGCAAACATAATAAATTTAATGCATCTCGACAGTTAGTTAACTTCTAAATTTAAATTTAACTCAGTTTCAGGCTATTTTAAATAGTAATACGTAATCTAATATATTGGAAACTCGTCCGAAATAAACTATAGTACATGTCATGATTGAAATATAGAGGAATGGATAGATCAAAATTCGTAACTTTGTTTTAACCTTTAACCCCTGTAAAATTGCAAAAAAAAGGTATAAATATATACCTATTTCATCTGGATTGGTAATAATAGAGAACAACAGGCCAAATATGTTTCAACATGTGACTTTTCATTCCCTAAGATCAGAGCGGAGGCCTAAGTCAAAAACATTAAAAGCATGTAAGTGTATTAGATCAAGGTATCCCCGAGTTTTAAGATGACAGGCTAAGAAATGAAATAGTGCCGTAAATTATATTTGTTCGAAAGAAGAAATAGGAAATGCACTATGCCTTACACTTTTGAGGGAGAGGCATAAATATTTTTATCTGTAGTTTTCGCTAGAAAAGTTGTGTTCGAAAACGTCTGTGTAACAACTCTGAAATATCATGGAAATATTTTTGATTTAGATTATCAAAACCATTAGACTTGCATAAATTACAAGCAAAATAAACAACATTTTTAGAAACATATTCCGGAATGCATAACAATGACTGCTGAAGAAATAACGATCTGTAATGGGTTTGAGAGGGTAACTGTTGGTACGGCTTTTTGAAAAAATCGTAATATAAAGATTAAGGTGTTATATGTTACCAGCGATTTTGTATATAATGTAATAGAAGACGTGTGAAAGTCATTAATAAAAATAAAACAAACAAAGCAACATGTTTATTGATTATCGAGATATTGTTGTTGATAGTTATAAAAACTTTAATTCGTTACTCACCTGGCGGCGGGTGTGATAATTAAATGTTATCACGTGAAAGATGCAAAAACCGTTGACAATGTTCAGTTATAATTATCATGGCAGTTTCTTTTTGTTTTCAATGTATTAAATATTTTGACTCGAAAATCCAACTAATGTTTTAGAGATATATAAAAAACCAGTCTGTTTCTGAACTGAAATATATTGAATTGTCTTTTGATTTCTGTTATGGTGGTGGTGACGAGTATCCACATTTTTACACGTAACGTTCTAGGTGGTTTAACCTTAGTGTTAGAATCAGCTGAAATAGTTGTTGTAATAAACTTAAATACAGAGCGTAATTTATTCTACTACACATTAACTTGCATCCAGAAAAAAATATTTTACGTATGTAATGTGTTTGTATTTGGAAATATGTGAGAAACTGCACACAGTATTCAATATAAATAGTTTACAGCACATGATAGCCACTCCATTCTTAACATAGTTGCTGACAATGCTGTAGAACAACTGTTCTGATGTCTTAGTGTGGGACTATCTGTAATCTGACTAATCGGAAACTGCCTCACCATATAAGGAGAGCCAGTAAGGAAATGGTTCATGAGAAACGTGTAACAGCTGAGACTTCACACGGTGAAGATTATTCCAGGTAGACCGGTTGAAACTAAACTACATGGATAAGTCAATAATATAGGTTTAGTAAGTTCATACTGTTAATAACAAACCCAATTAAAGAAGAAAACTCGGACACTATGAGTACCACCAATCATACCATTATGTACTTCCTGCAAGATAGGAGAGCGTCCAAGTAATCTAAAGGGTAGTAAGAAATGATATGTCTCAGTGAAGTTACAATAAATATGCAACTAAATGGAAACCTTTCTGAGAAGAGGCAACTAAAATAAAAGGCTGAAATAGATAAAGGAAACGAAACAGTGGGAAGAGCTGACCCTTCGAAGAGTAGTATTTACAATGAAACAGTAGAAGGAACAGGCACGATAGAAGGCAATGTTTACCAATGAAACAATGGAAAAAAGAGGGCAAACCGAGTGTGTTCTTTTCCATTAAAACAGTGGAAGAAGCAGGCCCGACAGAGGGTATTTGTTTATTTATGAAACATTTGGAGAAACAGGCCTAACAGAGGGTATTCACTAATTAAACAGTGAGAGAACCAGGCCTAGCAGAGGGTAATGTTTACCAATGAGCTAATATTTGAGCTGTTGGTAGTAATCAATGACATCATTTAAAGAATAAAACTAGACAGTACCACTAACAAAGTACAACAGTTATAAAACAAACTGTGCGTGGGGGAGCTAATGAAACTGTGGGGTACCATTTCCTTCAATAGCGTTATAGACTTCGTGAAAATGTATGATGCATACAGTATAAAAGTACAAAAGATTCTAACAGACTATAACATATGATTAGAGACGCACGTGCTGATCAGGAGTTTGTGTTTAAGAAACTGGATAATAATTTTAAATATACGACCAACATCATAAACACCTACCAGTAGAGGAATAATGAACATGCAATACTGTATAAACCTACCAAGAAACTCACGTTTGAGGACCATTAGGCAATTTGACCCTATGTGGATACAGAAGTCTGATTTGATATAACAAAGCACACTGTCCTTGATCCAAGCATTGATCAAGTCATTCTTTCTAATTTGATATCTATAAGTTCTATAAATACTGGAAATTATACATTTATTAAGAAAAATCTTCAGAACGGGTACAAACAGTGTGTAATAAATGTGCAAGTGGTAGTGTCGGGTTGCTAACACATAAACTATGTGTAAACAATAATGGGAAACTAGACTGCCCTAATATTTATTAGAATATTACTTATTCCCTGTAATTTCTTCCACAATCAAATTTGAGTTTAGTGAAATATCTATTAGAGAATTATTCATCGCTTACCATTATAAAGCACATTTACTGAAATATATAACAGGTGATTATTAATCAGAACCAATAGAAAACAAGTTTAGCGGAAACCTAATACAGGATTCTTTATGAATATCCAATAAAACATCTGATGGAATATGTAATAGGATATCATTCGTCGGCCATCAATAGGAAGGAAGTTCAGTGAAAGGCCAAATATAAAATCATTCTCAATTTCCAATTACCCTTTACTGGGGTATAAAACTAAAAACTTTGAAAGGTATGATGTGTTATCAAAAGTGTGAAACTTCACTCTGTGAACTTCAATGGAAAATTCACGCAAATGTTCTCAATACATGAAGATGATCCTATACACGTATTTGTAGTGTTTACTAATTTCTTATATTTGTTTATTATTACTGGTTGCATAACTGTGCAGATTTAAAGCAATGTTATCACCTATGTGAATCTTTAGGTAGTGCATCAGCACTACGACATGTTTCAGAAAGCAATATTACTCCAGAAATTGACTCCGAAAGCACTACATGGTGTTCTAGAGTGCAATATTGCTGTAGAAGTTGACCCATATAGCGAAACTGATAACAAACTGCTAGTTCTAACCATCAGATACATTCAAATATATTCAATTTCATTTAAAACGGTTTAAAATGGTCATCTAAATAAGACCTTATGTACTTGACCATTTTAAACTTTTTTCATCTTAGTTTTTGATGTGACTAAATTTATGGGAGAGTAACTTTATTTTAATATAAGTGCTCCACAGACATCTTTATTTTGTTAATTTTAGCGCAAAGCTACACAATAGTCTATTTGCGCTTTAGCCACCACGAGGTTTCGAATCACAAAGTTTAGCGTTGTAAGTCCGTAAACTTACTGTTGACCCACTAGAGGACGATAACATTGACTCAATGTAAAATATTTATGAAATATATTTTGTTTAATGAAGCACAACACGAATAAAAATAAATTAGTAGTTAACCTCATTTTTATACGTATAAAATCAGACTTACATTAATTTTGACTGTTTAATGTGACTTGAAGGATAGTTACAATATGTATAATGATACAGAGCTATGATATTTCCACGCTATTTTCAAAAAACCTTGTAACGTTATAATAGGCCGTTTCGTGGCTCCTTCGGAAGCTGTAAGCCCTCTTACCTGCGTATGTAGATGCAATATATCATTAAGATTCAAGTATGTCCAGATTAATAAGATACATATTTTAAGCGAAATGGTTCTACGATGAACAAGCATATGAATCGGAAATGGAGCAACTGCCCTCCATCTTCCCGAGGGATGGTTTATCCCTAAAGCCCACATTAGAGAACCTGAGACTTTTGACACACTGGAGTACATAAGTGGATCGTAGCTTTAAACTTTCATCTTTAATAATTTTCAGGTTAAACCCTAAGTTTCGTGAAATAATATTAGATAAAAATAATTTATTTACACTTAAATGATGATCGTGTTTCGTTAAAAGCGATGAATACAAGAATTATTCGCTGCTTGAACTTCAAACACTTTAAAATGTAACTAGAAGTAGTGATGTATATTATAATTTATTTTTCAATGTTTTGATATTTGTTCTGTAGAAGAGACGCCTCCCAGTAACACAACAGTGTGACTACTGACTTACAATATTATAAATCGGATTTCGATACCCCTGATGTGCCCACCACTGTGTAGCTTCGTGTTTAACTTCAAACAAACAAACAATATGTTTATTAGCCTTTTTCGTGCATTTCAGGCGTTTCCTTAATTTTTCTAACTAATTAAATTAAATTATGTTAAAGCAAAATCGTTACATTTATGGAATAATTTAAATTTGTTTCAGCCTGGTTCGTTCTTGTAAATTTTGCCCTGTTTGAAAGGCGTACAACACACAACACAGGGACAGATAGTACATTCTTATTTTTTTTGGCCAGGCATGGCCAAGCGCGATAAGGCGTGCGACTGGTAATCTGAGGGTCGCGTGTTAGCACCCCTGTCGTGCCAAACATGCTCGCTCTTTCAGCTGTGGTGGCGTTATTATTTTACGGTCAATCCCACTATTCGTTGGTAAAAGAGTAGCCCAAGAGTTGGCGGTGGGTGGTGATGACTAGCTGCCTTCCCTCTAGTCTTACACTGATAAATTAGGGACGGCTAGCACAGATAGCCCTCGAGTAGCTTTGTCCGAAATTAAAGAAAAAAAGTTATTTCTTTAGTGTCAGCAATGCAATAAAGGCATTAAGCACAACTCACTTTTTATATAAGTATAGTACAGCTCGTAAAAGATGAGTATTTTATTGATCGCAACGTCAAATGCAATTTACGGTTTTATACGTTATTATTCGCATGCTCCACATTCAATAATTCACTCTCAGCATGTCTGATAATGAACGTCAGATCTGTACTTCTGACGCATCAGATACGTAACTCAATTTCAATACATCAACGTTGATCATTTAAATAGCATGTAAGTGTGTTTTTACGATAGTGTTCCCCTTCCCTTACACTTATAGATAGTATATTATGTAGCTATTTTTTTTTCAAAGAAACAAACCCTAACATTTAAGTACTATTCAACACTTACAGTTCATAAAGCTATTTGTAGGATAAACAATAAATCTACACTAGGAGTGTAGAAATGTTACGCGAAACTAGTTTATATGTTATGTATTTTTACAGTGATGGGGTTAAGATTTAGAAAGTAGGTTTTAATTTCATTAGTGGCGCAAATAAACCTTAATAGTTCAGTGAAGTGTAAATGATAGTAATAAATGTAGTATATATTCATTCCAATCGTGCAGTAATGTACGTTTCCATGTTGGTTTGACTTCCTCAATCTAAATCAATAATTTAGATATAGATTAACCTGTTATATTTTAATTAACTGGAAAGGCATGTGATGTTGGTATTATCAACTTTATCAAACGCAAGTCTTCTTTAAATATAATAAAAATAATACCAAAAAAGGAATAAACCAAATAAAAAACATCAAAAACATGCTGTTGTTTTTATTTGATTTATTCGTTGTTTGTTATTATTTTTTATTATAGTTGTTACATGTAGCAGGCCTTCCTGTGATAAGTATTTGTTTTAGAATTTCGTCCAAAGCTACACGAGGGCTATCTGCGCTAGCCGTCCATAATTTTGTAGTGTAAGACTAGGTGGAAGGCAGCTAGGCATCACCACCCACCGGCAATTTTGGGACTACTCTTTTACCAACGAATAGTGGAATTGACCGTAACTTTAGAACGCCCACACGGTTGAAAGAGCGAGCATGTTTGGTGTGATGGGGATTCGAAACCGCCATCCTCAGATTACGAATCAAGCGCCCTGACCCTGGCCACTCCTGAACTTTTCTCGTGTGAATCTCTTGTAAGCACACCGTCCACTTACTCTTGACCAGCCTATAAAGGCGTTTTGCGAAAGCAAATATATTTCTTCACGATCCACTTTGAATCCAAGTTAACAATTTCATACCTCCTTATAAGTGCAAATATTGCACAATCCCACATTGTGCAATATGCATTAAGATATATGTCAACATGAAAGGATCGTAAGAGAAAAGAGTTACGAATTTTCAAGTTAGACGAACTTAGAATCATAAAGCCATTCCTGATGAAAAAAGCAAATAATCTTGACAGTATCAGTTGATGACGGACGTCTGTTCAGTGTTAATTAAAGTAAAAAGAGTAAACAACTCAGCAGTTAAGAGTTATATCTGGATGTTAAAAATTCAAATGATCAATGTTAAAAGCAATTCTCCATCCCACCAATCATGCTTGCTTTCTCAGCCGTGGGGGCGTGTAGTCTTCTTGTAGTTTTGCGCGAAATTCAAACCAAACCAATATTAAAAATGCAGAGAAAGCGAGGCTTAAAACGGAGATAATCCTCACTACAATTCTAATAAACTCCAGTGCCCAGTGCAGTTGAAACTGGTAAGTTTGCTGTTTTCTGTCAGTTGGAGCTCATCACAGCAACACGTATAATAAAACAGGGTCGGTCAGTTAAGCACTAAATCACAGTTTTTTTTAAAAAAACTCTTTTTCTAATTCATTGTTATCTTGATGCGAATTCTGCACTTGGTCTCCCTTTGATGTTTCGCCTTTTTTGTTAATAACTTTGGTTTCATCATTTGTTTCCTTTGCTCAATTCTATTGATACTTGTAATACCCATGCACACCAGCCTCAGGAATACTCTAAGCCTTTCATATTTATTTCTAAATGGATTAGGTTCTCCATTTTTGTTAGTTCCCCTCCTATTTCTTCGTCGGGAATTCTTTAAGGCCATTCAACTCTTTACATTTGTTGTGGATACCGTCTGTCAAATTCATCCAGTGTTTGGATGAAAGCATTAGTGCTAAACCAGCTAGGTTAAGTACATCCTTATTCGTTGCTAAGTAAACATTTCTAAGTTGCTAGTGAGACATGTGATTGTTTTCGAATCATTAAATTCTTGAGAGACTGTTTTTGGCATCTCTTTAACCATCTCCCTCTTATCTTCAGAATTACTAGAAGCCAACAAATCGTTTGTATTTCTCTCGAGCTGAGATGCTGTTTTTTTCGGCGTCACATTTTTTGTCGTCTTTACCCATTAAATTTTTTACCTCCAGGGTTATTTTGTCTCCCTACGAATTTTTCGTAACTGTTAAACTTTGTGTAAATAATGGTATACCAACCGCATACTACAAATTTCTCGACCGTTTTATCGATTTGCATTTGCAACTACTGTCTTGCATGTACCATCTGCCAATGTATAATCAGTATTTAAAAAGCAAAGCGAAAATACATACACATAGTTTCGTAACTTTATCACGTTATTTTTATTCAAGATCTTGGTGGGTTCTACAAGTTAACATACTGCTATATTATTGTAGCATATAGCATTGCCAAAGAAATATCATCCTAAGCCTATTTGGTCGGGAATAAAAATCAATAATACAATTTAACCCATATTAACTTCAATATTTTACAGCACTTTGAAGGAAACAATATTGAACTATATCCAATACTATTAAGGTTTATGAAAAATGTTTAACTGTTCAGTGTTTAGTAAAATTGAATCTGACACACACACACACACACACACACATTATTAGTTTAAATATTGAACTAATGGGAGAAACATGTTGATGTTATTTGGATTAGGGTGAACTGCATCTAATGAGTGCCTATTTTCCAAGCTTTGCTATCTTTCTTAACGTTATAGAGATAAATAAAGAGTTTAATAAGGTAGATATAAAGCTGATAAGATTTTGTTTCGAATGGTATTGTACGAAACTGTATATGATTCACAGTAAGAAAATTACAGGATAATTAATAATCAAAAATGAACGTACACAACTAACTACGTAAACATTCTTTGATATTCACAAGTTATCAAAAGTATGACACCCATATAATATATTGCTTAACAGAGAAACTACTAAACTTCATGTATTTTGGTATTTAGGAAAGCTCGCATTGTTACATAACCTTTCAGATTAAAGAATTAACATACATTGCTTTACACTACTGATAGTAAATTATTACTATACTGCTCTGAATGATTCTAAATATCAAATATTTACCAAAATATAAATTTGTTGAAAAACTATTTTACCTGTAAAGACTTAATCTGCAAAAAATTCATTGCTCATATCTTTTCCTTCTCTTTAGTCTGAGGTCACCAAAAGCGACACTGCTCACTGAAATACTAGTGTTAACCTATTCTTATTCACCTACTAGATGTATGTTAAAAGTTATATTATAAAATAAAGTAGTTGAGCCAGTATTTGCTTTAATATTAAAAGTTTTCACTTTTCTTATGTTTATTAGCCACACACTATTATACTCTGGTCTGTCGAACAGCTCTGTGATGTTCCATCTGCGTAAAACACCGAATAGCGTTCGGTAAAGGCATTAAAGCGGTTTTCCATGAAACTAAAACGTGTAACACAACTGAAAGAAGTCTAGGCTATAGTCGGTGATTATTCTCTTCTGTCAATATTTATGCTGTTGAATTTGTTTTAATTGTTTTTTCTCATTCATAAATACAAATAACTCGCTAAAAAATAATTTTAAGGAACAAAATTAACGTATGGATCGAGAAGGAAAACAAATAAAGGTTTTAAATCTTTGGTTAAATGAAGGAAAAACAAAAAAACGAAATTATCACACAGTCTTTCCTGGAACCAAATACTGACGTAGTTTGTATACAGATCAATAAGTTTGCCATTTCACGCTCACACACAAACAAAGAAATAAACAACAACAGAAAACAACAGCTAACCTAACACGACAGTCATATTTACCATCATAGTTTCTAAATAAGGCTTGCGTAAAAATTCGTGTTTTTGAAACTTTATTCAGATAGAGCGAATAATCCAAGCGATTCTGCGTAAAATGTTATCCTCGCTGACGATACCATTTTTACTAGAAAAAGTACGTTAATTGTTTACTGCCATCTAGTGCTCACAAAGCGAAAATATTTCTACTTCTGGAATAATATTTATTATATTTTGACTTAGCTTCGATGAAATTTGTAATCTTCAGTCATTAGGACAAAGAAGATATTGATGTATGATACAGTAAACATATTAGTACAACATCTTCCATGTGGACCACAAGATATCTGCAACTTGTAAAAATAACATAAGAACAGGTGATATTTAATTTAATTCTACAGTTAGTAGATTATATGAAATCTACATTTTAAACCATACATATATATAACCATATTTTAACCATACATATATATAACCATATTTTAACCATACATATATTTTAAAAAGTTAAGTAATGAAAGGATAACGTGCTTAGGCTGGAGTTTTTTTTTCTTAATATGCAGTTGATATTATTTTATATATTAGCTGATGGTAAATGAAAAATTACTACAAATTTTAACACTTTAAGCTTAAGAATTTGTATAATTTCAAAAGTTACGATACAGTTTAATAAAAATTCCTTATCTGTTTTCCTCACACACAAAGAACTTATATGAAACTGTTGTAACTTCTTTTTATATTTTTATTTATTCACTTCCACGACAGAGTTCCTTCTTGAAGGAGTTAAAACATTAACGACTGAAATATAACAATAAAGTTAGACAGTTTACTGAAATAAATACGTGGTTCATTGTTAGAACAGTTTCGAAACGTTAGATTACATTTGGTGTTAGTTATTTTATCTATACTTCTCATACTTCTGATAACAGTTTATTTATTCTTATCTACTCTTATTGTAATATACACGATCAAATAAAATTTAAACCAACAAATCACATGTGACCATTTATAAAATTTGAAACGCGTGTAGGTCGCGAGATCTGTGTTAACAACTACACAGATTTAATTTAAATTTAAAAAGTACAACATATCTGGGCTGTTTCAAAATCACACAGAATTACTTCTTATTTGTATATACGGCACACGTATCATTGAGGTAATCTTGATGGTAGAAATATAAAATATGGTTAAGATATTGTGCAGAGCTACTTTGCAGACCAAGACTTTCACAAATCAATTTATTTTATATAGATTTATTTTGAAAAGCATAACACATACAAATAAAGGTGAATTAAAATTAAACTACATTCTTCAAAGTACAAATGTGCCGATAAAGTCTGCAAAATATCCCACCATCCCAGTGTTATTGTTATTTTGTTCTGTTCAGTGAGTAAGTTTCAAAATAGTAATGGATTATCGATTATCATTTGAAATAATTTTAAATATAGATTTTTTAATACTTATCTATACTTTTAACAGATGGCACTTACTAAAAGTAAAGATAAAAATTAGACAGTAAGAATTCATAATAACACAGTTATTAATTAATTAATCATATCTAACATTTTAATTACATTTTCGTTTCTTTAATGTAGTTTTATCATAAATGTACCATTTCAAGATAAAACGTGTAACAATAATAAAATATTATTAGGAAATCTATAGATTATTGCAATACGTTGTTGACAATTTCTGAAATGTTTATAAGTTACAGAGAAATACACACTTGTATATAAATAGGCTATGCATCGTTTGGACCTTCTACATATGTCATCATCAGACAAGTAAAAATAACGATGATTTGACACATTACAAAATACATAATAATCTTCTTGTCGTATGCAGTGAAAACAGCAGTAAACTTAACCAAGTATTATTGACTATTTACAAATAATATTTATGGAAGCGAAGAAATAGGATTAAAAACCTTTATTTTGTTTTCATAATAATTATTTTTACTTTGCCTAAACATCATATTTACAGAGTGGTTTATTATATATTTATTTCTAGTTTAAGTTCTGAACTTATTCTTTTACAACTTGTTGGTAGTTTTATTTTTCCTTTCATACTAGGGCCCTGCATAACCAGGTGGTTAAGGCACTCGAACATGCTCGCCCTTTCAGCCGTGGGGGCGTTCAAAAGTTACGGTCAATCCCACTATTCGTTGGTAAAAGAGTAACCCAAGAATTTGCGGTGGGTGATGATGACTAGCTACTTTCCATCTAGTCTTACACTGCAAAATTAGGGACGGCTAGCGCAGATAGCTCTCGTGTAGCTTTGGGCGAAATTATAAAACAAACAAACAAACCAATCCCTCATACTAAGGTAGCATTTTAGTTGGAAAAGCTACTTACCTCATACCAAAAATAAAGATTTGTTCTTTAGTGTAAACGTTACACAATAGGTAGCTTTCGATCTATTTACCTCCGCTGGAGGTCTAAAAGCACCAAGGAACTAATGAATATGAACGAACACGTTGTTTTCGAGTGCCAAACGTTATCGAATATTTCACGTCAGTGTTAATCGTATTTTCCAGTGTTTTATCACATTTCTAAAACTATTACTTTATTGCAGAAGCTAAGAGAGCAAAACGAAATTTTGATATCACTTATGTACTTCAAGAAACGTCCACGCTGGTATGCGGTAAGTCTACGAATTTACAACCAAAATCAGGGTTCGATTCCCTCTGTGGACTCGGTAAATAACCCAATGTGGCTTAGCTTTAAGAAAACATACTTTTACACAAGTGAATCATTTTCAGTGAAATTAGGTTGGCCTGGCATGGCGAAGCGCGTAAGGCGTGCGACTCGCAATCCGAGGGTCGCGGGTTCGCGCCCGCGTCGCGCTAAACATGCTCGTCCTCCCAGCCGTGGGGGCGTTATAATGTGACGGTCAATCCCACTATTCGTTGGTAAAAGAGTAGCCCAAGAGTTGGCGGTGGGTGGTGATGACTAGCTGCCTTCCCTCTAGTCTTACACTGCTAAATTAGGAACGGCTAGCACAGATAGCCCTCGAGTAGCTTTGTGCGAAATTCCAAAACAAACAAATGAAATTAGGTCACATTTTGTTATGCTTAAAATGTCGGTAACCACCGATTATGGGTTTTTCTAGACCGAACGCCGCGTGAGAGTTTTATCGATAGTTTTAGAACCCACGAGAAGTACAACGTTTGTATATAAGCGGTTAATATGTCGCATGTTTTGTCATTTCTGGATAGCATTCGTCTGTGCGTGCAATTTGACATTTTTTTTTCTTTCCAATATTAATTATTCTACTCTATAGCAGCAAAAAGTTTTGTAAATGACCCAGGCGTATCCTGTGATAGTTGTGGTAAATTTGTTGTAAGGAAACAAAGGCAAAACATTACAGAAAAAAAAAAAACTGATTATGTGTATTTTGGAATAAAATTTGTGCATTAAGACTAATGGACTTCATATAAAAGTCTGCATTGTTTGTGTCAAAGAGTTGAGACAATAGAATAATAGTAGAAAAAAGTCTGTGCCTTTGGAATTTTAATAACCTGGGTGTGATCCTAGAAACCACGAAATTGACTGCTTATTTTGCTCATGTAACGTGCAAGGTTATATACAGTGCGCGAAATAAAAGAAATTTCTTATCCGAACATTCAATCTGCTGTAAGAGCTATTGTCCATGGACCTGAGGTACCTGCACCTACTCCATAGAAACTCTTGATACAGTTTCATGTGAATCTGAAGTCAATATAATTATGATAGGGTTTGTTTTCAACCTGCAACGTCTGATGAACCCCAACTCTTCACACAAGGTGTGTGAACGTAATAATTTAGCGAGAGATTTGAGTATTCCAAAAAAATTCTTTAGATATTTTCGGGTCGAGATTTCAGGATAAGAACTTATTTTCACCAAAGTCATCATTTTACTGGTACAGAAATTGTGATAGAGTTTATGCCACACTTTTCGCAAGAAGGTTGACTGGTTTATTGGAACACTATTGTTGAATTAATGACAATGCTAGGAGCTGCAATCTATAAACTATGTGAGCGGTAATTGTTCATTGGTTCCTCGAAAAGAAAGCTAAAAAGTGTTCTCCTTCACAACAGTAATATACATGCATGTGTTTCTATTCGTTATTCGATTAACTTAAAGAAAACGTACGAAAATCTCGGACTGCTTCTTAATTAGCTCAAATACGAAGAACATGGTCGGCTACTTTGTGAAGAACTAAAAGTCCTTTATATGTTCTTGGATCAACAATACGGTTATACAAAGTCTCTACGTTTCTTTGTGCAAATAGGACAACAGAACATAAAATCAGCACTGGATAAAGAAGCAATACCCATGCAAAGTCAGCCTGATACCAGGATCGAAAAATATTGTACATGAAAGATTAGTTGACGCAAACAAATACTATTACCTTGATGAAGCAGTTTGTAATGGCTTGAGACAAAGATGGCAATTGTTTCAAATATCTATGTGGGCAATCAATTCCCAGTTCTTTCAGAAACTAAACTCAAATAATAGATTTTTTTGGGGCCTCAGATTAGGAATTGTCTTCGGATGAACAGTTCGAAAAGACAATGAAGAAAGTTAAAATCATGAACTGCCTTTAAACACGTCACTGAGATTTTCTGAGGAATCAACAATAATCCAAATGACAAAAAATACTGTCAATAACATGCTCGATAAATTCAAAGATTTGGGTTGGAACATGAGCATGAAAGTTAATTTCTTACACCCACATATTGACTATTTCTCTGAAAATCTCAATGTTGTCAGCGAAGAACAAAAGGAATGATTTTCATCAAGACATCAAGCAAGTGGAGAGAAGGTATCAGAGAGTTGGAACATTAGCATAATGGTTGGTTACTGCTGGTCATTAAATGAAATGCTCGAGATGCAATGCGTAAAAGAAAGATTACAGCATGTACTTTTGAGACAAATAAACGGATACATATTTGTTTGACATCAGTGTTCTTCATTTTTATTCAGTTGTTTGTATTTTTTTTGTTAAGCATAATAATAAAAAATGTTCATTGTAATAAATGAAATTATAATTTGATCGTCCGTGATGAGAGAGAAACCCACTTCAAGTAATAAAATATGTGTCTCAAACGGCTGGTATGGGTGTTAAAGCTTTAACCTGAAGATGACCTAAGAAGGTCGAAACGTTGTTTGCGACTTTATTTTAATAAAAGTTTCAATAGCCATACCAGCCGTCTTGAGATACGTTTATAATTCGACCTAAGTAAGAATTTTTTGTTCCTTCTGATTTGTGAAACATCCTTACTTGGTAAAAATTAATATTTTCGAAATTTGTGTAGTTGAATTATGGAAAATCCGTTATTAAAATCAAAACAACTTTTTTTATGAAATTTAAATTCGCAGGCCTTTTAAATCTACACACGTCATGTTTAGGAAAAACTATAATAATTCCTGTTATTGATTTATTATATTTTCAGGAACTTATTTTACTATAATCTAAAACTTAATTTCAGATAATTTTTATTTTTAACTAAGTCCAGTGCCATACACCATTTTACATACTGCATAACCAGGTGGTTAAGCCACTCGACTCGTAATCTGAGGGTCACCGGTTCGAATCCCCGTCACACCAAACATGCTCGTCCTTTCAGCCATGGGGGCGTTATAAGTTACGGTCAATCCCAATATTCGTTGGTAAAAGAGTAGCCTAAGAGTTGGCAGAGGGTAGTGATGATTAGCTCCTTCGCTCTAGTCTTACTCTGCTGAATTAGGGATGGCTAGCGAAAATAGCCCTGCTGTGTAGTTTCGCGAGAAAATTCAACACAAACAAACATACTCTGCACATTGTCGTCAGTTGAATTATAATTTTAATAAATAGTTTGTGAGGTTAAAAGTGTGATATAGTACCACAATAAGAATCTTGATTTTTTTTTGGATAATTTTCATATTGCGGTATTTGTTTAGAAAAGACTATTTGATATTGCGATATTGGTTTAGTAACGAATACTTGATTTTGAGATATTTGTTGAGATAAGGCTAATGGATATTGCGGTATTAGTCTAGTAAAGAGTGAAATATTGATACATTATTCTAGTAAAGAATAAACAGAATTAAACTAACTAAGATAAGACATGGAACAATGAATGATTAACGATATATCGGGAAATGTTCTTTAATTACAAAGGGCATATTTGAAATTGTTATATATATATTATGTTTTAAAACAGGATCCCCATTTCATTTTAAAACTTATAACTTTTAATACTTTTGTTTCATTACGTTTTATAGCAGGATCCCTACATCGTTTTAAAACTCACAACTTTAATACTCTTTTTTGTTAACTTTGTATATTACACCGCGTTACAGTATTTACTTCACCTTTAAAAGCTGTCACGTTTCTAGCCATTGATTAAGCGCCATCTGTCGAGTTGAAATATATTTAAGTACAACATGATATGTTTAACAATTATACCTGTATATACGTATATATATGTGTGTGTGTGTGTGTATGGATTTTATCCGAATATAAAAACAGACCAGTCAAGAACGTTGAGAAATCTTATAGCAAAGTTTGAGCTGTCTAAACGCTATCCCCGCTGACGTGATCAAGTAGATAAGTATAGTAGACGGAAAAAGTTACTGAGTTAGAAATGTTTTAATTGTTATA
>NC_134826.1:118486872-118549033 GCF_004210375.1 Tachypleus tridentatus | reverse complement strand
AAATTTTGTTTGTAGTTAAGCACAAAGCTACACAATGGTTGACAGTCTGTGCTTTTTCCATCACAGGTATCGAAACCCGGTTTCTAGTGTTGTAAGTCTGCAGACATATCATCACTGGTGGTTCTCATGAGAATTGTTTATGAGCCTATCGTTTTGTAAAACTTAATTAATAATTTGACGTTAATACAAAATATAAATTATATTTTGATGTATAAGGACTTAAATAAAATTAACAGTATCATAGTGCACTAACTTGATCCTGCCGAAACGATCGTTTTTCAAATAACTAACAATGTGTGGCATTTCGATCATTCTATATCTATTGTATCTCAACAGGCCTAAACAACCTTGGTATTGGGCGAAAGGTCTTATCGTCACTGGATATTGCAAACATAATATAATTGACATATTATTGCATTCTTCTTTGCTGATAGTCGTAACTTTTTTATAATTAAGTAAATTTAGTCATGTTTTGGGTTGAAAAAAGATATTATCTTACTACAGTACGATACTCCTTGTTCAGAGTTGTAACATCCAACTAAAACAATGAAAAAATATTTACATTACAGAACATCAAGATGTAATACACAGTTTATAACACAAAGCAGTTCACACAGTAATTATCTGGTCACTTATTCAGTTACAATGATACAAACAATGCAAAATGACACCTATCCGTGAAACATCTAACAAACGATTACAAATGAACACGCGATAACTGCAAAGTTCCCCGGTCGGTCAATGTTAAGTTTCCTGTTTCAAAACTCTAAAATACGATGTCCAATGTCCTTCGGTAAACCGAGCACCGATAGTGAATTAAGAAACTTTTCAATAAAACAAACAATCAGATCATTGGATAGATCAAAATAATACAGTATGAAATTTGTAATGCAAAATAACTTCCGAAATGACAGCGAAATGTTACTGCGTAACAATAATCGAACAAAGGAAAACATACACCCTTGTGCAAATTAATTGAAACAAATGGTCATTTTACAATATTTTAGCATGGCGGCCGGTGTAGGCTCGCTAGACCCACTGATTTCCTTTAATAGTCATTTTTTCATACAGACGGCGTCATTAACTGTATTTTGCAGTACGGTCGATCTATTTTTGAGATATATGACGAAATTTTGAGGAATATTACGTCATTCGAAATTGCGTTAGAAGGGCAAGGATACCAGTCAAAAAACAACTTATTACTAACTCAATGAAGATAAAACGGTATCAATGGGGTCTGAAATACAAGAACTGGACGCAAGAACAATGAAGGAAGGTGTTATTCAGTGACGAGACTCATTTCTTCGTACAGGGTCAAAGAAGTCTGCATGTTTGCAGATATCCAGGTGAGAAACTTTGAGAATCTCACATCAATCAGTTCGTAAAACATCCCTTGAAGAAGATGTTTTGGGGCTTTTTCAGCTACTATGGCGTCGGAGGCTTACATATCGAGAAGGTATGATGCGAGGACCACAGTACATCGAAGTTTTGCAAAGAAGAGTCGTTCCAGAATTGAAAAAGAGATTTCCAGATGGATCTGGCATTTTTCAGCAAGATCTGGCTCCGTGCCACACATCGAAACTTGTGAAGAATTTTATGACTACAACGCGAATAAAGGTGCTGAACTGGCCTGGAAACTTTACGGACTTAAATCCTATTCAAAATCTTTGGGCGATTTGTAAAGAAAGACTTCTGGGAAAAGACTGTACCACGAAAGATAAGCTAATTGAGGCCATAATTGAGGTGTGGTACCGCGATCCAAAAATTAGAAAAGATTGCAGTCAACTCTTAGATTCGACGCCAAAGCGGATTAATGATAAGTTTTGTAACTCGTGCAATGTTACACTTGCCTATTGATGAAGAACACGGACATTTGTGACATTTAAGTTTAGCTTTTATTACTGTGGTGTTCGTTTTTTGCTGTTTCAATCAATGCTTTTTATGCATGCATAATATATTTAAGAGTAGTTGAATTACAAAACCTATTAAGAATAAAAGTAAACAGAGAACGTTTCTAGGAATCAATCGTACGTACTCGAAAAATGTTTACTTGATGAATTTCAGGCAAAGCTGAAGTGACATACTAGAGGATAGGAAGATAATCAACACCAACCGCCCTCAACTGTTTACCAACAAATAGTGTGATTGATCATAACATTATGACACCTCCACGGCTAATAGGTGATGAGGTTTAAACTCGCGATCTATAAGCTCAGAGTTGGATGCCAAGACTATACATGAAACTGCACTATAGAGGTAATTAAGTAACACTCTAAATTTCTGAGATAAGAAAGAAGTCCTTGGCTCTTGTCAGCCTGTTTTAATTATTTTTTTCTTTTTGTTATCAGTGGCGTTGTTCTAAAGAAGCTGCATCTTAAATTTTCTGAACCCAATGTGACATGATATATATATGTGTTTTGGACATTGTCGATATTTAAAAACAAAACAACATCTTGCTGTTATAGACGTCTACTGATTGTTTAGCAACTCTAAATGTAAAGAAAGTTTCTACCTTGCAAACCTTGATCACTTTTTATCCAGGCGACACTTCCGGTACACGAGAACAAGTTACTTGCTCAAGTGTTTGCAAAAGTTGTGCAGTCTGTCGCACTGAAAGTAATACTTAGCATATGGTAAAGAAAGGTCTCGCAGAAGTGTGTCAAAACTTGGAAATATAACGTTATCTAACTCTGCTGGCAAAAACCTTGATCTTACGAGAACTTCTTTTCTGCGTTAAGTCAAGTGCAAAGTAAACTTCATAAAGCACCGTTATCGAGTCTGGAATAATTTTGTTCTTCATCATTGTTGAGGATAGTTATTCACTAGTCCATTGTATAAAAGTTTCAGTAAACATATTGTATGCACGTGCTGTGTTATATTTACTATATTTAATGATTTATATGTATTTTGTATACATAGGTATTATTTTGTGAAATATATAAAGTTGGTTTGTCCTCTCTCTAATCTATCAGTTAAAATCAGAAACGGGTAACGCATTTATGTAGTTTTGCGTGAATATCGGAAACACACCTTTAACGAGATTTTGTTGATCATATGATTATCCCATGGCCTAGCGCGTAGGGCGTGCGACTCGTAATCCGAGGGTCGCGGGTTCGCGCCCGCGTCGCGCCAAACATGCTTGCCCTCCCAGCCGTGGGGGCGGTATAACGTACGGTCAATCCCACTATTCGTTGGTAAAAGAGTAGCCCAAGAGTTGGCGGTGGGTGGTGATGACTAACTGCCTTCCCTCTAGTCTTACACTGTAAAATTAGGGACGGCTAGCACAGATAGCCCTCGAGTAGCTTTGTGCGAAATTCCAAAATAAACAAAAAATATGATTATCCAAAAATAAATTAAAAACAATTATATTAAATAAATAAATAACATATATATATAAATCCAATAAATATGTCAAAAATATCAAAAAATTATATATTCATAAGTGGTGTATAACTGCGTAATAGCGTTCAAATAGCGTTACTTAAAGCCTTTCTCTTCAATCATGTATCAACGTGTAAGAACCTGTTGTGCAATATTAGATGAAATCATTAGGTGGCCTGATTCAGATCGTGAACACGTAATATCATGAAACAAAATACACGTTCACTGTGTGCAGTCAGTTATGTAAAAATAATTGCTAGGTACACAAAATCAAATAAAGAATATGCAACCCAATCACAAATAAACCTAAATATTTCAGATGGCTAAATAAAATAACTGTGTTCCTTAGCCATATAAAATAAAAACCAGCCATTTTATCTCCTTTATGATGATGTTAAGGTATCATTTTGTAATTGCGTATTTTATTACTACTATGCATATATATATATATATAAATTTTTAAAACAAGCACTAACGGCAGCAAAAAACAATGCGCAACTCCGTAATATGTCCTGGAATGCCTACCTTAAGAAGTAAACTTCCCTTACCTATCCCCAATGGTAAGACTTTATTTTCATTTTATATTTCTCTGAAAAGCACTCAACTAACCACAACTGTAGAAGTACTTGAAGAAAGAAAAAAATATATATACCTTCAAAAATATAAAAGATTTCCTGAGTAGCTCTGTTTATGATAATTATGTGTTTGTTTTTTTCTTAATAGTCAGGTATTTAGACAAGTAATAGGAGCTCCAATGGGAAGTAACTATTCTACTTGCATAACTAATTTATATAGTTATATTATAATAGCATATAGCAACGGGGAAGACAGCAAAATTATCTTTAAAGTTGGCATTCCAAACTCCAGTACAATATTTGAACATCAATACCACGATGTTAAGGTACTAAAATCTAGTATTTTTCCTTTTCTATTCCTTTTCTCTTTCTCTCTCTTTTTTTGCTTTGTTTAAGGATGCGAGACCGACGAAGTAGTGGTTAAACCGGATATACGGTGTATCCCCAACGTAACTGGATTTTATTTCAGCTGGTACATAAAAAAACAGGATACATTACATTATCACCAACTTTATGATTTGTGCTCTGGTTTTGGAAGTTTACCTTGTGGCTGCGTGTTTTTAAAATGTTTTAAATATATGTTTTTCATCTATGTATATTGAGTTATGTATTTTTTTCTTTTCTACAAAACTGGGGTTTAAATATACACACAGGTGTGTGTTTGTGTGTGTGAGGGAGAGAGTGAGTGTATATACATGTAGGTTTTTGTGTGTGAGGGAGAGAGTGAGTGTGTATACATGTATGTATGTGTGTGCATATATAGCTATGTACATATACATGTGCATATGTACTCTACATGGCCAAAAGTATGTGGATACTCGATCGTCACACCCATATTTGCTTGTCGGACATCTGATTCCAAGACCATGGGCATTAATACAGAGTTGGTCCCCTCTTTGCTGCTGTAACAGCCTCCACTCTTCTGGGAAGGCTTGTCACTAGATTTTGGAAACATGGCTGCGGGGATTCGCTCCTATTCAACCATAAGAGTATTAGTGAGGTTGGACACTGATGTCGGATGAGAAAGCCTGGCTCGCAGTCGGTGTTTCAATTCACCCCAAAGGTGTTCGATGGGGTTGAGGTCAGGCCTCTGTGCAGGCCAGTCACGATCTTCCACACCAACTTCGGCAAACCATGCCTTTATGGATCTCGCCTTGTGCACAGAGACATTGTCATGCTGAAATAAAAAAGGACCTTCCCCAAACTGTAGTCATTGTATGCTGTAGCATTAAGATTTCCCTTCACTGGAACTAAATAGCCTAGACCAAACCATGAAAACAACCCCAGACCATTATTCCTCCTCCACAAAACCTTACAGTTGGCACTAGGCATTCAGGCAGGTAGCATTCTCCTAGCATCCACCAAACCCAATTTCATCCGTCAGACTGCCAGATAGTGACACGTGATTCATCACTCCAGAGAACGCAGTTCCATTGCTCCATAGTCCAATGGCAGTATTCTTTACACCATTCCAGTAGACACTTGGCATAGCGCATGGTGATCTTAAACTTGTGTGCGGCTGTTCAGTCATGGAAACCCATTTCATGAAGCTCCCGACGAACAGTTCTTGTGTTGACGTTGCTTCGCGAGGCAGTTTGGAACTCGGTAGTGAGTGTTACAACTGTGGACAAACGATTTTTACGCGTTACGCACTTCAGCACTCAGCGGTCCTTTTCTCTGAGCATGTGTGGCCTACCGCTTTGTTGATGAGCTGTTCCTAGATATTTCCACTTCACAATAACAACACTTACAGTTGACCGGAGCAGCTCTAACAGGGTGGAAATTTGACGAACTGACTTGTTGAAAAGGTGGCATCCTATAACAGTACCACGTTGAAAGTCACTAAGCTCTTCAGTACGACTCATTCTACTGCCAATGTTTGTCTATGGAGATTGCACGGCTGTATACTTGATTGCATGCACCTATTAGCAATGGGTGTGGCTGAAATAACCGAACCCACTCATTAGAAGGGGTGTCCACATACTTTTGGCCATGCAGTGTGTATGAAAAGTTTCGGCAGTACTGAAACGTAAATAGGTTAATCGACAGGGAAAAGAAAGGGTCACGGGTTATTAGTGAGACGACGGTAATTTGGATTCATTCAAGAGGTTAAATACTGCAAGTGTATGAAGTGTATGCCATTTTTAGGAAGAGTAGGAATGGTGGAGACATCGGGACTCACAACTCAGTAACGAAGAAGACAGGTACTGATTAGTGGGCAGACTTCATATGTTCCATATTTTATCCATGCGTAAATGAAAAGACATTTCGAGGATAATGCTTTAGAAATTTATTTATCTAACTACTTTTTTGTGCGGTTTTCCTCAGTGAGCAGAAAGTGTTATTTCCCAATTGCTTATGCTTAATGTAATCGGAAAAGACCTATTTTTCTCTTCAAACTTTGCTTTTGTGACCTGGGAGCGTATGACGAAAACATGATGGGAGACTATATTTGGGGGCTGATACGTGAAAGTGATTTACATTACAGTTGCAAATTTCAAAAAACCACTCACTTCTAAAAATTTATGTTCATTTTTGTATAACTTTAGTATACATACATGTAAATCTTGATTCGTATGTTGTTTTATTCAGACATTATGCAAATAGAAATTTGCCCGTTTTTACATAGAAAATAGGTTAATTTCTAAACTTCATTATCCAGGTCACAAAAGCAAAGTTTAAAGGGAATAATGGCCATTTTCTGTACTTTTACAATATAAGCAATTAAGAAATAACACATACTATCCAGGAACAAAATTTGTGTTACATAGTGTATAATTAGTGAGGAAAATGGAGAAAAAAAAGACCAAATATATTTTGTCTCAAATATCTGAAACTTATGATGATAAAGCAAGCTATGTGAAACAATAACAGCCAATAAAATAGTGCTAGTACTGTTACTGTATAAATTTCGAACATTGAAGTATTATATTTACATTATAAGTAAGTTAAGTGCCAAAGGGGTACTAGTACTGTCCAGATGTAAATATATTCATTTGAAAATATAATAAATAGTTTAACACGAAAACATTTTAACTTCGATATTTAAGTCCCCCTAGATGACAGCAAAATGTTTACGCACTTAAAACGCTCAAATCCAGTATAAGATAATCCAAGGAGAATGCAGCAGATAGCCCAATGTGGCTTTTCTCTGAAACAGTAGGACTAACAAACAAAATTCACATTTAATCTCTGAAACATCGCAAAACCATTTTTTTTTCTTATTGTAACTGAAACTTTATATTTCTGTAACACTTTTGTAACTGATCAGCAAATGTAGCAACTTCTTAATTTGTATTATTGGATAGCCATATAGTTGTACTGTTTCTACAATTCTGTCAGAAAAGAATGGTTCTATTCAATATTTTTATTCTCAATCAATAATGAATAAAACAAAAGACAAACAGCACTGACTCGAAGCTTTTGAGCCATTGTTTCAGTTTCTTGGTTTATTAAAATCGCACGTTAATTTGCAAAACAAATTTTTCACAGCTTACCTGTTTCAGTTTGTTTGTTTGCTTGTTTTTTGGAATTTCGCACAAAGCTACTCGAGGGCTATCTGTGCTAGCCGTCCTTAATTTAGCAGTGTAAGACTAGAGGGAAGGCAGCTAGTCATCACCACCCACCGCCAACTCTTGGGCTAATCTTTTACCAACGAATAGTGGGATTGATCGTCACATTATAACGCCCCCACGGCTGGGAAGGCGAGCAGGTTTGGCGCGACGGGGATGCGAACCCACGATCCTCAGATTACGAGTCGCACGCCTTAACACGCTTGGCCATGCCGGGCCCCCTGTTTCAGTTATCTGTCGTGTTAGTTGGTTAAATGCTTGTTGTTGTTTTTTTAATTTGGCACAAAGCTACACGAGGACTATCTGAGCTAGCCGTTCCTAATTTAGCAGTTTAAAACTAGAGGGAAGGCAGTTAGTTACTACTACCTACCGTCAACTCTTGGACTACTCTTTTACCAACGAATAGAGGGATTGACCACATTATAACGCCCACACAGCTGAAAGGGCGAGCATGTTTGGTGTGACGGAGATTCAAACGCTCGACCCTTAGATTACGATGGGTGGTTAACGATATCTGATTATATTTCGAATGTCTCTTTAATATCATATTATGGCAGTTAGTTAATGTTATTTCTACCTCTTTTTCCTTTTATATTACAGGTCACAGATTCATCACCATTTTCCTGTAAATTTACAACCTAATAAGGTAACTAAACTAGGTATCATACACCCTAATTAAGCCCTGCGATGATATTTCATTTCCTGTTCTCCATTCTTTCAAATTTCGCTTGCGATACTTAATATCATTTTCTAATAATTGATTTGTAAATTTAATTATGTTGGTGTTGTTAAACGCAAGGCTACACAATGGTAGCTAGCCGCCCCTACTTTAGCAGTGTAAGACTAGAGGGAAGGCAGCTAGTCATCACCACCCACCGCCAACTCTTGGGATACTCTTTCAGCAACGAATAGTGGGTTTGGCCGTCACATTATAACGCCCCCACGGCTGAAAGGGCGAACGTGTTTGGTGCGATGACGATTCGAACTCGCGATCATCAGATTACGAGTTTAACGCCTTAACCCACCTGGCCATGCCGGACCGCTTAGGAAGAACAGTGCGTTTGTAGCAGCACTTAACTTTTGACCACCTGTTCAATTTTAGTTAAAGAAATTAATTTCGATATTTTTTTCTCTCAAACTGTGAAACTTACGATGACTTATTTATTGAAATCTAATTATTTCCATGTACTAATCAAATATCAAATTCTTGTTTCTTATTAAGGTTGTGGGTCATTAACTAATGTTAGCCTAAAATTATTTGAAATGCCCGATCAGTAGTGTTTACTTTTGCAACAATCTACTCTAAGGCAACGTGAACTAATCATTTGTATCTTTTTTATATCTTTATTTATAAACAACGTGATTCGTTTGCTTTTAACGCAAAAATACAGAACATGCTATCAGCTATCTGTATTCTGCCAGCCACCAGGAAATGAATCCCGGATGTAAGTGCGTAAACTTATCAGTGACTCATCGGAGGATAACATACCTATAACAACAGGTGAGATAGGAAAGGGAGGATAAGATATATTTTAACAAAGAAAACCTGTGGTTACTTTATTTTTCAAAATAAATTATGTTATGCACCCAGGTTACAACAGTCTTTCTTTGGGTAGAGGGGGGGGGGGACGATTGGTCGAAAGTTAAGCCTCATCTTCAAAAATCAACAATGTTTTCTGTTTCAGTACTGAAAGTTTAAGCATTTGGTTTGAAGTGAAATTTCCCGCCTAAAAAATGTTTAATTCTCAGCCCTGAATAAAATAATGCCGTAAGTTACTGCATGCATACCAAACAGTGTTTGGGGTAAGAAAGTATGTTACCTCGCTATACTTGTTTTCATTTGCCTCTCAATCTATCTATATGAAGCAAAAATACGTAAAAGACGATGATGGGGAATGCTGTATAGGTGGTTTAATTACTGGAGCTAAAAGAGTATTGTAGATTTAAAATAAATGTATTATCTTTGTTTATTAGTCATGTTTTTAAAGAGTATTGTAGATTTAAAATAAATGTATTATCTTTGTTTATTAGTCATGTTTTTAAAGAGTATTGTAGATTTAAAATAAATGTATTATCTTTGTTTATTAGTCATGTTTTTAAAGAGTATTGTAGATTTAAAATAAATGTATTATCTTTGTTTATTAGTCATGTTTTTAAAGAGTATTGTAGATTTAAAATAAATGTATTATCTTTGTTTATTAGTCATGTTTTTAAGATTTCTTCTTTTGTAACAATGTCACTATCATAAGTTTATGCTGTTTTTACCTTTTTAACAATATTACTATATCGTAAGTTGATTTTGTTTTTTACCGTTTGTAATAATCTTGCTGTATCATAGGTTGATATTTATTGCATTTTGTAACTATTACTGTATCATAGGTTGATAGTTATTAGATTTTGTTACTATTACTGTATCATAGGTTGATATTTATTACATTTTGTAACTATTACTGTATCATAGGTTGATATTTATTACATTTTGTAACTACTACTGTATCATAGGTTGATATTTATTACATTTTGTAGCAATGTTACAATTTCATAAGTTGATGTTTATTACATTTTGTAAACAATATTACTATTTCATAAGTTGATGTTTATTATATTTTGTAACAATATCACTGTGTCATAGGTTGATGCTGTTTTTACCTTTCGTAACAGGCTGTTACAGATTGGTGCTGTTTGTTTTTATCTTAGAATGATAATTTACTGTTTTTCGAGACAATTATTTCTGAACTTCATTGTTCACATAGTAAGTACCTGTATCGCATTGGTTGTAGCTGTAAGTTTAACAAATGGCTTACCACCTGAGTCACTCTCACGTTCGTCTCAGTAGTGGTAGTAGTAAAAGTACCAGTGCTGGATTTCTTACTACTTGACAATGGAAGTTCCATAAGCACAACGAAAGAAGAGTACACTGTAATTATACTTATATATAATCATGAATTTGATTACTTCATTGATTACTCACTAATTACCTCAGAATTAACACATAACAAAAACTTCGCATAAAATTGTTTGTTTGTTTGTTTGTTTGTTTTGGAATTTCGCACAAAGCTACTCGAGGGCTATCTGTGCTAGCCGTCCCTAATTTAGCAGTGTAAGACTAGAGGGAAGGCAGCTAGTCATCACCACCCACCGCCAACTCTTGGGCTACTCTTTTACCAACGAATAGTGGGGTTAACCGTCACATTATAACGCCCCCACGGCTGGGAGGGCGAGCATGTTTATGCGACTCGGCGCGAACCCGCGACCCTCAGATTACGAAGCGCACGCCTTAACGCGCTAGGCCATGCCAGGCCTCGCATAAAATAAATATTATGAGTAAACTAAAAATCAACTTCGCCATAGATTGATAGAGATTATATTAGGCACAGCTGGATTGATACGCTTATAGCTGTACATGCGTTAGTTGGTGAAACACTCTTGTAGGTGTATGATATTTATCTTAATGACAGGAATGGCGTTTCCCCTCAATTCGAACCCTCAGAGCGAGATAAATGCTGCTTTATCAAACTGTGTTAAGTACGATAGCGTTATATTACATGCTTAGACAACTAACAGTTGACCAAACAAACACACATATATTAATATTAAAAGGGTCGTACTGAACTGCTGAACCTCCAGTAGCACAGCGGTATCTCTACGGGCTTATACAGCTAGAAACCGGGTTTCAATACCATTGGCTGGTAGAGCACAGATAGTCCTTTGTGTAGCTTTGTCCTTAATAATAAACAAACAAACAAAAATCTTAATGAACATTGACTACAGCGCTAAAGTGAAAAGGAAAATTTCGAAATAACACAGGAAAATTTGTGTATTCCTTTTATCACACGCTGAGATAGCCACCCTTTGTCCGAGTTATGATCTTTAAGAAATGTACGGGTGGACGCTATGATAAATAACGAAAAAATATTAACTTTCACGCAATTATTTTGTAACATAACATACTATTACAGTATTCATATTACCTTATAAAATGTTTAGTGTAAGCTTTAATTACTAAATATTTATATACTTAAGACACGGTATACACCCTGCAATGGTCAGGGTGACTTTGTAAGAATATGTAATGACCAAAGTAATGGCGGTAGGAGTGTTTGCTGCCACTCTTTTTCAACGCCCAGGTCTTAATGTCAAACGTACTGTTGGTGTGAACGTGCATTGTGGTCACTATGAAAAATCATTTACACTTAATAGGTAAAGTGAAGAAAAAGAGTATTATTGAGTACTTATTTTCTTTGACATACGTTAACTACATTTATAGATGGCGCCATGTCCTTACACAAAATATATTGAATTTTTCGTAACAAAAGCACTCTCTAAGAGAAATGTGATGAAAATAACAACCGCCACATGAAGAGTTATACCAAGTTTTTCCTTTGACACGTGACGTTTCAACTTTGGTCCGTAAGGCCATCACTTAACTAGTCATGTAATAGCAATAGTATAATGGGGGAATGGAGTTGTTAACCCCCTTTAACATATCTCTTGTTCTAAATTATCATCCCACAATGTTTGGTTGAGTCTGGCTCAGCGAAAAGTAGATAGACGAAAGATAAACAGACATACATATAGGAAGGTAGTAAGATATAGAAATTGTTATATTATGAAACGCTCATGGCACTGTAGCCTATTCGCGACTCTATTATAATAGATTATCAGTAGCTTCCAGGAGTAACAGTAGTGATACATATTATATATAGTTAGAGTACAGTCATATCACTTCCGTGGTAATTTGTGTATTTGATGATTATCCTCATAAAAATAGGTAATTGCAACTAAACGGTCAATCTGTCATTAGAACGAAACATCACAGAAAATCGAAAAGCAAAGCAAATGAACGAATTACTATCTTATATTTGCTATAAACAGAGTAATACATCTTGTTTATATGCTGTTATAAGATTACCAATATTTGATTGTGAAATATTGTTACTCCTTGCGATTCGGCCAATTGTTTCCACATGAATCCCTACACCCTTAATGATATTCATATTAGGATTTTTTTTTTTTAGTGTTGTGTGGGATATTTCACCAATTTTTTGTGATTATTACCTTGTTTAAAGATGAATGCTTGCCCAACAGGTCTTATTTCTGAAAGAATGATATGGTGAATAGGTACTACTGTGCCTATCAGTAGTCAGAGTGCCATCAGTCTTGTGTAGATCTACAACATTAGTAGCTGAGATACAACCCACACTTGTTTTAGCCAACCAACACATTTCACTGTAAATGTTGTAAGTTTAAGGGGATACCGAGCTCGTATGTGCTGTTAAACAAGTTTCACCTATTTTTTTTTTCTTAGCAATTTGAATTTTGGTTCATTTGAAAGAAACAACTATTGACATCTTTATCCATTTTAACCCATTTGAATTGGCTACCTCTCCAATAAAGTGTCTTATGAGCAGTTACATTTCCATTAAGACTACTTTAGGGCTACGTTTAGGGTACTCAGTATCTACAGATTCAGTAGGTTGGAAGCCTCAGAGAAAACACGGAATATTCTAAGGGTCATTGAGCTGGGAACGTTTGAAAACTCATGCCTTACGTTACTGCCAAGATCTCTACGGGTTTGTCTTGTAACACGAAAAATTTATACACCGAGTACTTAACATCACTTTTGAAGAGTCTGGGGTTTCTATCACGACCACTTCTATTATCAACATTATTTATTTCGTGCACCCCCTTTTAGAATTTTTATATTGAACGTACTTTATCAGTCAGAACTTTAATTTTTACACGTTCATAGTGTGGCATTTCTTGCCTGGGAGGCATGAGTGCGAAGTCACACTATTTCTGGGAACAGTACTATTTGTGGCATTATGCTAGTAATGCAATGCATGATTGGTTGGATGACAGCTACTCACAACGTAAACTACCAACAAGTAACTGTACTCTGGTACAATTCATTTTCTTACATTAATGGAGGAGCAATTCCTTAAAAATTTGCATTTTAGATCCATTTTATTCATTGTTTTCATATTATTTTCAATATTTTATGTATTACGTGTAAGTTTATCAATACGTTTGCCGTGATAAACTCACACATTTTTTCATAACTCTTTCATAACCGAATTCATGTTACATTTATGTTAATTGAGTGTAAAATTTTGCACTTTAAAGAATAAAGACAGGTATTTTTTTTTGGATTTAAACATTACTTACACAAGTAATTGAATTTAATTAGTTTTTGTAATTAATGTTTTCTAGAAAATAATCAGTGATTCAGCGGTAAATCAGATTGATTATAAAAATACAAAATATGGTTTCGATACTCGAAGTGGGCAGAGCATAGACAGTCCATGGTGTAGCTTTATAAAGTTCGACGAAGTTTTATCAGTTTCGGCTTTTTTAATTTATTAACCCCTAAAAATATTCTGCCTCTCTTCCAAGTGTTTAAAATCTGGGTACACCATTACTTCACGTTCTTATTTTTCGTTGAGAAAGTTTTCTGTTGTTCATCCACTCTATGAGACTCCATGAGTCGCGAAAACTGTCGGTACTTTTGTTAAAATCTCTGCGAACTTTGGAAAAAGAAAAGTATAAAATATATATAAGACAGCCCTTTGGGGATTTATGTCTCTTTTGTTCTGTTTCATGGATACAAAGTGATATTTGATGAAGTTTTAAGACTGTTACACATGTGGATAATTTAATTCTTATTCTGGACTGTGTGATGGCACACTTATTAAACAACAAACAATCTAATCACTTTAGTAACGCTACCGTAAACAGTTTGTTAAAGTGCGAATCTTTATGTCAATATACCATGTTAGTGTAGCACACGAGTTTCCCACACCTTTGGTTTACGATGAGAGCAGATTTAGAGCATTAAAATTACAAAATGTTTCTGTCATATGTCACGTTTGTTACTAACAGAAGCGTATATCGCACAAAGACATTTATTAAAATACATTTTATACATATACTGTATGTCTAAAATAAACATATTTAAAAACTTATTAGCTAGCACCCTAGGGGCACAGCGTATGTCTGCAGAATTTCACCACCAGCAACCTGGTTTCAATACCCGACTTGGCCAGAGCATGGATAGTTCTATTCTAGCTCTTCATTAACTACAATTTGTTTGTTTGTTTTGGAATTTCGCACAAAGCTACTCGAGGGCTATCTGTGCTAGCCGTCCTTAATTTAGCAGTGTAAGGCTGGAGGAAAGGCAGCTAGTCATCACCACCCACCGCCCACTCTTGGGCTACTCTTTACCAACGAAAAGTGGGATTGACCATAACATTATAACGCCCCCATGGCTGGGAGGGCGAGCATGTTTGGCGCGACTCGGGCGCGAACCCGCGACCCTCAGATTACGAAGCGCACGCCTTAACGCGCTAGGCCATGCCAGGCCTCGCATAAAATAAATATTATGAGTAAACTAAAAATCAACTTCGCCATAGATTGATAGAGATTATATTAGGCACGGCTGGATTGATACGCTTATAGCTGTACATGCGTTAGTTGGTGAAACACTCTTGTAGGTGTATGATATTTATCTTAATGACAGGAATGGCGTTTCCCCTCAATTCGAACCCTCAAAGCGAGATAAATGCTGCTTTATCAAACTGTGTTAAGTACGATAGCGTTATATTACATGCTTAGACGACTAACAGTTGACCAAACAAACACACATATATTAATATTAAAAAGGGTCGTACTGAACTGCTGAACCTCCAGTAGCACAGCGGTATCTCTACGGGCTTATACAGCTAGAAACCGGGTTTCAATACCATTGGCTGGTAGAGCACAGATAGTCCTTTGTGTAGCTTTGTCCTTAATAATAAACAAACAAACAAAAATCTTAATGAACATTGACTACATCTACATTGACTACAGCGCTAAAGGGAAAAGGAAAATTTCGAAATAACACAGGAAAATTTGTGTAATCCTTTTATCACACGCTGAGATAGCCACCCTTTGTCCGAGTTATGAGCTTTAAGAGATGTACGGGTGGACGCTATGATAAATAACGAAAAAATATTAACTTTCACGCAATTATTATGTAACATAACATACTATTACAGTATTCATATTACCTTATAAAATGTTTTGTGTAAGCTTTAATTACTAAATATTTATATACTTAAGACACGGTATACACCCTGCAATGGTCAGGGTGACTTTGTAAGAATATGTAATGACCAAAGTAATGGCGGTAGGAGTGTTTGCTGTCACTCTCTTTCAACGCCCAGGTCTTAATGTCAAACATACTGTTGTTGGTGTGAACGTGCATTGTGGTCACTATGAAAAAACATTTACACTTAATAGGTAAAGTGAAGAAAAAGAGTATTATTGAGTACTTATTTTCTTTGACATACGTTAACTACATTTATAGATGGCGCCATGTCCTTACACAAAAATATATTGAATTTTTTCGTAACAAAAGCACTCTGTAAGAGAAATGTGATGAAAATAACAACCGCCACATGAAGAGTTATACCAAGTTTTTCCTTTGACACGTGACGTTTCAACTTTGGTCCGTAAGGCCATCACTTAACTAGTCATGTAATAGCAATAGTATAATGGGGGAATGGAGTTGTTAACCCCCTTTAACATATCTCTTGTTCTAAATTATCATCCCACAATGTTTGGTTGAGTCTGGCTCAGCGAAAAGTAGATAGACGAAAGATAAACAGACATACATATAGGAAGGTAGTAAGATATAGAAATTGTTATATTATGAAACGCTCATGGCACTGTAGCCTATTCGCGACTCTATTATAATAGATTATCAGTAGCTTGCAGGAGTAACAGTAGTGATACATATTATATATAGTTAGAGTACAGTCAAATCACTTCCGTGGTAATTTGTGTATTTGATGATTATCCTCACAAAAATAGGTAATTGCAACTAAACGGTCAATCTATCATTAGAACGAAACATCACAGAAAATCGAAAAGCAAAGCAAATGAACGAATTACTATCTTATATTTGCTATAAACAGAGTAATACATCTTGTTTATATGCTGTTATAAGATTACCAATATTTGATTGTGAAATATTGTTACTCCTTGCGATTCGGCCAATTGTTTCCACATGAACCCCTACACCCTTAATGATATTCATATTAGGATTTTTTTTTTTAGTGTTGTGTGGGATATTTCACCAAATTTTTGTGATCATTACCTTGTTTAAAGATGAATGCTTGCCCAACAGGTCTTATTTCTGAAAGAATGATATGGTGAATAGGTACTACTGTGCCTATCAGTAGTCAGAGTGCCATCAGTCTTGTGTAGATCTACAACATTAGTAGCTGAGATACAACCCACACTTGTTTTAGCCAACCAACACATTTCACTGTAAATGTTGTAAGTTTAAGGGGATACCGAGCTCGTATGTGCTGTTAAACAAGTTTCACCTAATTTTTTTTCTTAGCAATTTGAATTTTGGTTCATTTGAAAGAAACAACTATTGACATCTTTATCCATTTTAATTGGCTACCTCTCCAATAAAGTGTCTTATGAGCAGTTACATTTCCATTAAGACTACTTTAGGGCTACGTTTAGGGTACTCAGTATCTACAGATTCAGTAGGTTGGAAGCCTCAGAGAAAACACGGAATATTCTAAGGGTCATTGAGCTGGGAACGTTTGAAAACTCATGCCTTACGTTACTGCCAAGATCTCTACGGGTTTGTCTTGTAACACGAAAAATTTATACACCGAGTACTTAACATCACTTTTTGAAGAGTCTGGGGTTTCTATCACGACCACTTCTATTATCAACATTATTTATTTCGTGCACCCCTTTTAGAATTTTTATATTGAACGTACTTTATCAGTCAGAACTTTAATTTTTACACGTTTATAGTGTGGCATTTCTTGCCTGGGAGGCATGAGTGCGAAGTCACACTATTCCTGGGAACAGTACTATTTGTGGCATTATGCTAGTAATGCAATGCATGATTGGTTGGATGATAGCTACTCACAACGTAAACTACCAACAAGTAACTCTACTCTGGTACAATTCATTTTCTTACATTAATGCAGGAGCAATTCCTTAAAATTTTGCATTTTAGATCCATTTTATTCATTGTTTTCATATTATTTTCAATATTTTATGTATTACGTGTAAGTTTATCAATACGTTTGCCGTGATAAACTCACATTTTTTCATAACTCTTTCATAACCGAATTCATGTTACATTTATGTTAATTGAGTGTAAAATTTTGCACTTTAAAGAATAAAGACAGGTATTTTTTTTGTATTTAAACATTACATGCAAATCCAAGTAAATTATAACAATTACTTGTGTAAGTACCTGAATTTAATTAGTTTTTGTAATTAATGTTTTCTAGAAAGTAATCAGTGATTCAGCGGTAAATCAGATTGATTATAAAAATACAAAATATGGTTTCGATACTCGAAGTGGGCAGAGCATAGACAGTCCATGGTGTAGCTTTATAAAGTTCGACGAAGTTTTATCAGTTTCGGCTTTTTTAACTTATTAACCCCTAAAAATATTCTGCCTCTCTTCCAAGTGTTTAAAATCTGGGTACACCATTACTTCACGTTCTTAGTTTTCGTTGAGAAAGTTTTCTGTTGTTCATCCACTCTATGAGACTCCATGAGTCGCGAAAACTGTCGGTACTTTTGTTAAAATCTCTGCGAACTTTGGAAAAAGAAAAGTATAAAATATATATAAGACAGCCCATTAGGGATTTATGTCTCTTTTTGTTCTGTTTCATGGATACAAAGTGATATTTGATGAAGTTTTAAGACTGTTACACATGTGGATAATTTAATTCTTATTTTGGACTGTGTGATGGCACACTTATTGAACAACAAACAATCTAATCACTTTAGTAACGCTACCGTAAACAGTTTGTTAAAGTGCGAATCTTTATGTCAATATACCATGTTAGTGTAGCACACGAGTTTCCCACACCTTTGGTTTACGATGAGAGCAGATTTAGAGCATTAAAGTTACAAAATGTTTCTGTCATATGTCACGTTTGTTACTAACAGAAGCGTATATCGCACAAAGACATTTATTAAAATACATTTTATACATATACTGTATGTCTAAAATAAACATATTTAAAAACTTATTAGCTAGCACCCTAGGGGCACAGCGTATGTCTGCAGAATTTCACCACCAGCAACCTGGTTTCAATACCCGACTTGGCCAGAGTATGGATAGTTCTATTCTAGCTCTTCATTAACTACAATTTGTTTGTTTGTTTTGGAATTTCGCACAAAGCTACTCGAGGGCTATCTGTGCTAGCCGTCCTTACTTTAGCAGTGTAAGGCTAGAGGAAAGGCAGCTAGTCATCACCACCCACCGCCCACTCTTGGGCTACTCTTTACCAACGAAAAGTGGGATTGACCATCACATTATAACGCCCCCATGACTGGGAGGGCGAGCATGTTTGGCGCGACTCGGGCGCGAACCCGCGACCCTCAGATTACGAAGCGCACGCCTTAACGCGCTAGGCCATGCCAGGCCTCGCATAAAATAAATATTATGAGTAAACTAAAAATCAACTTCGCCATAGATTGATAGAGATTATATTAGGCACAGCTGGATTGTTACGCTTATAGCTGTACATGCGTTAGTTGGTGAAACACTCTTGTAGGTGTATGATATTTATCTTAATAACAGGAACGGCGTTTCCCCTCAATTCGAACCCTCAGAGCGAGATAAATGCTGCTTTATCAAACTGTGTTAAGTATGATAGCGTTATATTACATGCTTAGACGACTAACAGTTGACCAAACAAACACACATATATTAATATTAAAAGGGTCGTACTGAACTGCTGAACCTCCAGTAGCACAGCGGTATCTCTACGGGCTTATACAGCTAGAAACCGGGTTTCAATACCATTGGCTGGTAGAGCACAGATAGTCCTTTGTGTAGCTTTGTCCTTAATAATAAACAAACAAACAAAAATCTTAATGAACTGATCTACATTGACTACAGCGCTAAAGTGAAAAGGAAAATTTCGAAATAACACAGGAAAATTTGTGTAATCCTTTTATCACACGCTGAGATAGCCACCCTTTGTCCGAGTTATGAGCTTTAAGAAATGTACGGGTGGACGCTATGATAAATAACGAAAAAATATTAACTTTCACGCAATTATTATGTAACATAACATACTATTACAGTATTCATATTACCTTATAAAATGTTTTGTGTAAGCTTTAATTACTAAATATTTATATACTTAAGACACGGTATACACCCTGCAATGGTCAGGGTGACTTTGTAAGAATATGTAATGACCAAAGTAATGGCGGTAGGAGTGTTTGCTGTCACTCTCTTTCAACGCCCTGGTCTTAATGTCAAACATACTGTTGTTGGTGTGAACGTGCATTGTGGTCACTATGAAAAAACATTTACACTTAATAGGTAAAGTGAAGAAAAAGAGTATTATTGAGTACTTATTTTCTTTGACATACGTTAACTACATTTATAGATGGCGCCATGTCCTTACACAAAAATATATTGAATTTTTTCGTAACAAAAGTACTAGGGGAAATGTGATGAAAATAACAACCGCCACATGAAGAGTTATACCAAGTTTTTCCTTTGACTCGGCCCCCCAGTGGCTCAGCGGTATGTCTGCGGACTTACACGCTAAAATCCGGGTTTCGATACCCGTGGTGGGCAGGGCACAGATAGCCCATTGTGTAGCTTTGTGCTTAATTCAAAACAACAACAACAACCTTTGACACGTGACGTTTCAACTTTGGTCCGTAAGGCCATCACTTAACTAGTCATGTAATAGCAATAGTATAATGGGGGAATGGAGTTGTTAACCCCCTTTAACATATCTGTTGTTCTAAATTATCATCCCACAAAGTTTGGTTGAGTCTGGCTCAGCGAAAAGTAGATAGACGAAAGATAAACAGACATACATATAGGAAGGTAGTAAGATATAGAAATTGTTATATTATGAAACGCTCATGGCACTGTAGCCTATTCGCGACTCTATTATAATAGATTATCAGTAGCTTCCAGGAGTAACAGTAGTGATACATATTATATATAGTTAGAGTACAGTCAAATCACTTCCGTGGTAATTTGTGTATTTGATGATTATCCTCACAAAAATAGGTAATTGCAACTAAACGGTCAATCTGTCATTAGTACGAAACATCACAGAAAATCGAAAAGCAAAGCAAATGAAAGAATTATTATCTTATATTTGCTATAAACAGAGTAATACATCTTGTTTATATGCTGTTATAAGATTACCAATATTTGATTGTGAAATATTTTTACTCCTTGCGATTCGGCCAATTGTTTCCACATGAACCCCTACACCCTTAATGATATTCATATTAGGATTTTTTTTTTTAGTGTTGTGTGGGATATTTCACCAAATTTTTGTGATCATTACCTTGTTTAAAGATGAATGCTTGCCCAACAGGTCTTAGTTCTGAAAGAATGATATGGTGAATAGGTACTACTGTGTCTATCAGTAGTCAGAGTGCCATCAGTCTTGTGTAGATCTACAACATTAGTAGCTGAGATACAACCCACACTTGTTTTAGCCAACCAACACATTTCACTGTAAATGTTGTAAGTTTAAGGGGATACCGAGCTCGTATGTGCTGTTAAACAAGTTTCACCTAATTTTTTTCTTAGCAATTTGAATTTTGGTTCATTTGAAAGAAACAACTATTGACATCTTTATCCATTTTAACCCATTTGAATTCGCTACCTCTCCAATAAAGTGTCTTATGAGCAGTTACATTTCCTTTAAGACTACTTTAGGGCTACGTTTAGGGTACTCAGTATCTACAGATTCAGTAGGTTGGAAGCCTCAGAGAAAACACGGAATATTCTAAGGGTCATTGAGCTGGGAACGTTTGAAAACTCATGCCTTACGTTACTGCCAAGATCTCTACGGGTTTGTCTTGTAACACGAAAAATTTATACACCGAGTACTTAACATCACTTTTTGAAGAGTCTGGGGTTTCTATCACGACCACTTCTATTATCAACATTATTTATTTCGTGCACCCCTTTTAGAATTTTTATATTGAACGTACTTTATCAGTCAGAACTTTAATTTTTACACGTTTATAGTGTGGCATTTCTTGCCTGGGAGGCATGAGTGCGAAGTCACACTATTCCTGGGAACAGTACTATTTGTGGCATCATGCTAGTAATGCAATGCATGATTGGTTGGATGACAGCTACTCACAACGTAAACTACCAACAAGTAACTGTACTCTGGTACAATTCATTTTCTTACATTAATGGAGGAGCAATTCCTTAAAAATTTGCATTTTAGATCCATTTTATTCATTGTTTTCATATTATTTTCAATATTTTATGTGTTACGTGTAAGTTTATTAATACGTTTGCCGTGATAAACTCACACATTTTTTCATAACTCTTTCATAACCGAATTCATGTTACATTTATGTTAATTGAGTGTAAAATTTTGCACTTTAAAGAATAAAGACAGGTATTTTTTTTGGATTTAAACATTACATGCAAATCCAAGTAAATTATAACAATTACTTGTGTAAGTACCTGAATTTAATTAGTTTTTGTAATTAATGTTTTCTAGAAAATAATCAGTGATTCAGCGGTAAATCAGATTGATTATAAAAATACAAAATATGGTTTCGATACTCGAAGTGGGCAGAGCATAGACAGTCCATGGTGTAGCTTTATAAAGTTCGACGAAGTTTTATCAGTTTCGGCTTTTTTAATTTATTAACCCCTAAAAATATTCTGCCTCTCTTCCAAGTGTTTAAAATCTGGGTACACCATTACTTCACGTTCTTATTTTTCGTTGAGAAAGTTTTCTGTTGTTCATCCACTCTATGAGACTCCATGAGTCGCGAAAACTGTCGGTACTTTTGTTAAAATCTCTGCGAACTTTGGAAAAAGAAAAGTATAAAATATATATAAGACAGCCCTTTGGGGATTTATGTCTCTTTTTGTTCTGTTTCATGGATACAAAGTGATATTTGATGAAGTTTTAAGACTGTTACACATGTGGATAATTTAATTCTTATTTTGGACTGTGTGATGGCACACTTATTGAACAACAAACAATCTAATCACTTTAGTAACGCTACCGTAAACAGTTTGTTAAAGTGCGAATCTTTATGTCAATATACCATGTTAGTGTAGCACACGAGTTTCCCACACCTTTGGTTTACGATGAGAGCAGATTTAGAGCATTAAAATTACAAAATGTTTCTGTCATATGTCACGTTTGTTACTAACAGAAGCGTATATCGCACCAATACATTTATTAAAATACATTTTATACATATACTGTATGTCTAAAATAAACATATTTAAAAACTTATTAGCTAGCACCCTAGGGGCACAGCGTATGTCTGCAGAATTTCACCACCAGCAACCTGGTTTCAATACCCGACTTGGCCAGAGCATGGATAGTTCTATTCTAGCTCTTCATTAACTACAATTTGTTTGTTTGTTTGTTTTGGAATTTCGCACAAAGCTACTCGAGGGCTATCTGTGCTAGCCGTCCTTAATTTAGCAGTGTAAGACTAGAGGAAAGGCAGCTAGTCATCACCACCCACCGCCCACTCTTGGGCTACTCTTTACCAACGAAAAGTGGGATTGACCATCACATTATAACGCCCCCATGGCTGGGAGGGCGAGCATGTTTGGCGCGACTCGGGCGCGAATCCGCGACCCTCAGATTACGAAGCGCACGCCTTAACGCGCTAGGCCATGCCAGGCCTCGCATAAAATAAATATTATGAGTAAACTAAAAATCAACTTCGCCATAGATTGATAGAGATTATATTAGGCACAGCTGGATTGTTACGCTTATAGCTGTACATGCGTTAGTTGGTGAAACACTCTTGTAGGTGTATGATATTTATCTTAATAACAGGAACGGCGTTTCCCCTCAATTCGAACCCTCAGAGCGAGATAAATGCTGCTTTATCAAACTGTGTTAAGTATGATAGCGTTATATTACATGCTTAGACGACTAACAGTTGACCAAACAAACACACATATATTAATATTAAAAGGGTCGTACTGAACTGCTGAACCTCCAGTAGCACAGCGGTATCTCTACGGGCTTATACAGCTAGAAACCGGGTTTCAATACCATTGGCTGGTAGAGCACAGATAGTCCTTTGTGTAGCTTTGTCCTTAATAATAAACAAACAAACAAACAAAAATCTTAATGAACTGATCTACATTGACTACAGCGCTAAAGTGAAAAGGAAAATTTCGAAATAACACAGGAAAATTTGTGTAATCCTTTTATCACACGCTGAGATAGCCACCCTTTGTCCGAGTTATGAGCTTTAAGAGATGTACGGGTGGACGCTATGATAAATAACGAAAAAAATATTAACTTTCACGCAATTATTATGTAACATAACATACTATTACAGTATTCATATTACCTTATAAAATGTTTTGTGTAAGCTTTAATTACTAAATATTTATATACTTAAGACACGGTATACACCCTGCAATGGTCAGGGTGACTTTGTAAGAATATGTAATGACCAAAGTAATGGCGGTAGGAGTGTTTGCTGTCACTCTCTTTCAACGCCCAGGTCTTAATGTCAAACATACTGTTGTTGGTGTGAACGTGCATTGTGGTCACTATGAAAAAACATTTACACTTAATAGGTAAAGTGAAGAAAAAGAGTATTATTGAGTACTTATTTTCTTTGACATACGTTAACTACATTTATAGATGGCGCCATGTCCTTACACAAAAATATATTGAATTTTTTCGTAACAAAAGCACTCTGTAAGAGAAATGTGATGAAAATAACAACCGCCACATGAAGAGTTATACCAAGTTTTTCCTTTGACACGTGACGTTTCAACTTTGGTCCGTAAGGCCATCACTTAACTAGTCATGTAATAGCAATAGTATAATGGGGGAATGGAGTTGTTAACCCCCCTTTAACATATCTCTTGTTCTAAATTATCATCCCACAATGTTTGGTTGAGTCTGGCTCAGCGAAAAGTAGATAGACGAAAGATAAACAGACATACATATAGGAAGGTAGTAAGATATAGAAATTGTTATATTATGAAACGCTCATGGCACTGTAGCCTATTCGCGACTCTATTATAATAGATTATCAGTAGCTTGCAGGAGTAACAGTAGTGATACATATTATATATAGTTAGAGTACAGTCAAATCACTTCCGTGGTAATTTGTGTATTTGATGATTATCCTCACAAAAATAGGTAATTGCAACTAAACGGTCAATCTGTCATTAGAACGAAACATCACAGAAAATCGAAAAGCAAAGCAAATGAACGAATTACTATCTTATATTTGCTATAAACAGAGTAATACATCTTGTTTATATGCTGTTATAAGATTACCAATATTTGATTGTGAAATATTGTTACTCCTTGCGATTCGGCCAATTGTTTCCACATGAACCCCTACACCCTTAATGATATTCATATTAGGATTTTTTTTTTTAGTGTTGTGTGGGATATTTCACCAAATTTTTGTGATCATTACCTTGTTTAAAGATGAATGCTTGCCCAACAGGTCTTATTTCTGAAAGAATGATATGGTGAATAGGTACTACTGTGCCTATCAGTAGTCAGAGTGCCATCAGTCTTGTGTAGATCTACAACATTAGTAGCTGAGATACAACCCACACTTGTTTTAGCCAACCAACACATTTCACTGTAAATGTTGTAAGTTTAAGGGGATACCGAGCTCGTATGTGCTGTTAAACAAGTTTCACCTAATTTTTTTTCTTAGCAATTTGAATTTTGGTTCATTTGAAAGAAACAACTATTGACATCTTTATCCATTTTAATTGGCTACCTCTCCAATAAAGTGTCTTATGAGCAGTTACATTTCCATTAAGACTACTTTAGGGCTACGTTTAGGGTACTCAGTATCTACAGATTCAGTAGGTTGGAAGCCTCAGAGAAAACACGGAATATTCTAAGGGTCATTGAGCTGGGAACGTTTGAAAACTCATGCCTTACGTTACTGCCAAGATCTCTACGGTTTTGTCTTGTAACACGAAAAATTTATACACCGAATACTTAACATCACTTTTGAAGAGTCTGGGGTTTCTATCACGACCACTTCTATTATCAACATTATTTATTTCGTGCACCCCTTTTAGAATTTTTATATTGAACGTACTTTATCAGTCAGAACTTTAATTTTTACACGTTCATAGTGTGGCATTTCTTGCCTGGGAGGCATGAGTGCGAAGTCACACTATTTCTGGGAACAGTACTATTTGTGGCATTATGCTAGTAATGCAATGCATGATTGGTTGGATGACAGCTACTCACAACGTAAACTACCAACAAGTAACTGTACTCTGGTACAATTCATTTTCTTACATTAATGGAGGAGCAATTCCTTAAAAATTTGCATTTTAGATCCATTTTATTCATTGTTTTCATATTATTTTCAATATTTTATGTATTACGTGTAAGTTTATCAATACGTTTGCCGTGATAAACTCACACATTTTTCATAACTCTTTCATAACCGAATTCATGTTACATTTATGTTAATTGAGTGTAAAATTTTGCACTTTAAAGAATAAAGACAGGTATTTTTTTTGGATTTAAACATTACATGCAAATCCAAGTAAATTATAACAATTACTTGTGTAAGTACCTGAATTTAATTAGTTTTTGTAATTAATGTTTTCTAGAAAATAATCAGTGATTCAGCGGTAAATCAGATTGATTATAAAAATACAAAATATGGTTTCGATACTCGAAGTGGGCAGAGCATAGACAGTCCATGGTGTAGCTTTATAAAGTTCGACGAAGTTTTATCAGTTTCGGCTTTTTTAATTTATTAACCCCTAAAAATATTCTGCCTCTCTTCCAAGTGTTTAAAATCTGGGTACACCATTACTTCACGTTCTTAGTTTTCGTTGAGAAAGTTTTCTGTTGTTCATCCACTCTATGAGACTCCATGAGTCGCGAAAACTGTCGGTACTTTTGTTAAAATCTCTGCGAACTTTGGAAAAGAAAAGTATAAAATATATATAAGACAGCCCATTAGGGATTTATGTCTCTTTTTGTTCTGTTTCATGGATACAAAGTGATATTTGATGAAGTTTTAAGACTGTTACACATGTGGATAATTTAATTCTTATTTTGGACTGTGTGATGGCACACTTATTGAACAACAAACAATCTAATCACTTTAGTAACGCTACCGTAAACAGTTTGTTAAAGTGCGAATCTTTATGTCAATATACCATGTTAGTGTAGCACACGAGTTTCCTACACCTTTGGTTTACGATGAGAGCAGATTTAGAGCATTAAAATTACAAAATGTTTCTGTCATATGTCACGTTTGTTACTAACAGAAGCGTATATCGCACAAAGACATTTATTAAAATACATTTTATACATATACTGTATGTCTAAAATAAACATATTTAAAAACTTATTAGCTAGCACCCTAGGGGCACAGCGTATGTCTGCAGAATTTCACCACCAGCAACCTGGTTTCAATACCCGACTTGGCCAGAGCATGGATAGTTCTATTCTAGCTCTTCATTAACTACAATTTGTTTGTTTGTTTGTTTTGGAATTTCGCACAAAGCTACTCGAGGGCTATCTGTGCTAGCCGTCCTTAATTTAGCAGTGTAAGACTAGAGGAAAGGCAGCTAGTCATCACCACCCACCGCCCACTCTTGGGCTACTCTTTACCAACGAAAAGTGGGATTGACCATCACATTATAACGCCCCCATGGCTGGGAGGGCGAGCATGTTTGGCGCGACTCGGGCGCGAACCCGCGACCCTCAGATTACGAAGCGCACGCCTTAACGCGCTAGGCCATGCCAGGCCTCGCATAAAATAAATATTATGAGTAAACTAAAAATCAACTTCGCCATAGATTGATAGAGATTATATTAGGCACAGCTGGATTGTTACGCTTATAGCTGTACATGCGTTAGTTGGTGAAACACTCTTGTAGGTGTATGATATTTATCTTAATAACAGGAACGGCGTTTCCCCTCAATTCGAACCCTCAGAGCGAGATAAACGCTGCTTTATCAAACTGTGTTAAGTATGATAGCGTTATATTACATGCTTAGACAACTAACAGTTGACCAAACAAACACACATATATTAATATTAAAAGGGTCGTACTGAACTGCTGAACCTCCAGTAGCACAGCGGTATCTCTACGGGCTTATACAGCTAGAAACCGGGTTTCAATGCCATTGGCTGGTAGAGCACAGATAGTCCTTTGTGTAGCTTTGTCCTTAATAATAAACAAACAAACAAAAATCTTAATGAACATTGACTACAGCGCTAAAGTGAAAAGGAAAATTTCGAAATAACACAGGAAAATTTGTGTAATCCTTTTATCACACGCTGAGATAGCCACCCTTTGTTCGAGTTATGAGCTTTAAGAGATGTACGGGTGGACGCTATGATAAATAACGAAAAAATATTAACTTTCACGCAATTATTATGTAACATAACATACTATTACAGTATTCATATTACCTTATAAAATGTTTTGTGTAAGCTTTAATTACTAAATATTTATATACTTAAGACACGGTATACACCCTGCAATGGTCAGGGTGACTTTGTAAGAATATGTAATGACCAAAGTAATGGCGGTAGGAGTGTTTGCTGCCACTCTCTTTCAACGCCCAGGTCTTAATGTCAAACATACTGTTGTTGGTGTGAACGTGCATCGTGGTCACTATGAAAAAACATTTACACTTAATAGGTAAAGTGAAGAAAAAGAGTATTATTGAGTACTTATTTTCTTTGACATACGTTAACTACATTTATAGATGGCGCCATGTCCTTACACAAAAATATATTGAATTTTTTCGTAACAAAAGCACTCTCTAGGAGAAATGTGATGAAAATAACAACCGCCACATGAAGAGTTATACCAAGTTTTTCCTTTGACACGTGACGTTTCAACTTTGGTCCGTAAGGCCATCACTTAACTAGTCATGTAATAGCAATAGTATAATGGGGGGAATGGAGTTGTTAACCCCTTTAACATATCTCTTGTTCTAAATTATCATCCCACAAAGTTTGGTTGAGTCTGGCTCAGCGAAAAGTAGATAGACGAAAGATAAACAGACATACATATAGGAAGGTAGTAAGATATAGAAATTGTTATATTATGAAACGCTCATGGCACTGTAGCCTATTCGCGACTCTATTATAATAGATTATCAGTAGCTTCCAGGAGTAACAGTAGTGATACCCTCAGATTAAGAAGCGCACGCCTTAACGCGCTAGGCCATGCCAGGCCTCATTAACTACAAACAAATAAGCTTATTACATTCATAATATTTTGTTGGCAAAACAGAATGTGCGGAAAGCAGTATAAAAGTCTAAATTCCAAGACAATCCACACCTCTTCAAACAATTAAAACATCTTGATCGTGCGTCTACTTCAAATATTTACAAGCCACGAGCCCAGTGGTCCTTAACCTTGTTAGAGGTACTGAACCCTGGAAGTTTCGTACTTGCATTCACTGAACCCCTCGTAATTAGAAAAATAAAACATGATTTTTTCAAATTCAAAACGTAAGTAGATATTTTATTAGTGCACAAAATGAACCATGCATCAGTTGCACAGAATACCACTGAGTTCAAAGAACAAAACCAACAAAACATGAATTTCACAAAAAAACAAAAAACATAACTCAATGAATATTCACTTCAAATCAATGTGACTTTTGCTGTTGCCTTTCAGAGACAAGTTCAGAAATGCGCGGTTTCACATTGGCAAGTTCCACTCTCATATCATTTCGGCAACAAAGTCTGTTCCTTTTCTTCGTTTTTATGTCCACCATCCTCGAAAAGGATTGCTCACAAAGAAACGTTGTAACAAACGGTATTAGTATCTCAAGGGCTTTCTTAGCAATAAGAGGGTACGCTACGATTTGGTGACACCAAAACGTTGAGAGTGTTGTTGTTCTGAAAAAAGTTGCTGTTGAACTTGGCTCTGATGAAGTTCAATGATTTCGTCGAGGTATTCATCATTGACATCTGCTGTCGCAACACTAAACGTGAAAGGCTGTCTTACCCATGCTGGATATGACTCTCTGGTGGGGAAGTATCCGTCGAGAGACTTTGCGAGCTCATCTAAGTGCATGGCGATTGCTTACTTCAGATTTCAGACACATCTTCGATTTTACTCACACAGTCGTCCAGCAGGAGAAAGTTTGCGAAGTTATCATTCTCTGTTCGTCGTTTCCATAACGGTAGCTTTTTTTTAAAAGCCTTCAGGTTTTCTTCCGGTTCGATGATGTTGACTCCACCGCCCTGCATCTGTTGATTGAGAGCATTGAAGATATCGGCCATTTAAGCCAAAATGAGAATGAACTCAGATTTTTCGAAGCAATCTGCATGACAATGTTGGTGCTCTTGCAAAAACAGGGCTAATTCCACACGCATGGCAAAAACACGATTCAGCACCTTTCCCCGGGATAACCAACAAACGTTAGAATGGAACAGAAGTACCTCGAATTCAGAGCCCATTTCATTACACAGCTCTTTGAAGATATGGTGCTTCAGGGCACTATTTCGCACAAAGTTCACACAATGAACTACAATTTTTAATATATCTTCCAGTTTTGAAGGCAAGGTTTTTTGTTGCCAACACATGCCTGTGCAGAACACAGTGTGTTACAATGATGTGTGGTAAATCGGCTTTCACTAGCGTACCAAAACCAGTTTTGTCCCAGCATGACTGGAGCTCTGTCCGAACAAACTGCAGAAACCATATCCTACGAAAGATTGTTGTCTCTGAAGAAGTCATCTACAAGTTTCTTCACGTTGGCTGCCTTAATTGTTGTTGTAAGAGGCTTACAAAATAAAAAACTTATATCTCGTCGTTCTTCACATAGCGCACGAATACAACAAGCTGGCATAGATTGGAAATGTCAGTGGTCTCGTCGAGTTGAAGGCTGAATTTTGCTGGGCTTGAAATCAGATCTGCAACTACTTGAGCCAAGATGTCATCGCTCATGTCATCTATTCTGCTGCTGATGGTGTCATTTGAAAGAGGAATTTGGGATAATTTATTTTCAGCAGCTTTTCCCTGCATGATATTCGCCATCTTCAATGCAGCTGGTTTTACGAGTGCTTCGCCAATGGTGTGTGGTTTGTCCTGCTTTGCGATCAAGTACACAACTCCCTACAATGCTGTGAGGATCAGTTTGTCGATGGGTACAAAGCCAAGAACAGGCAATGTAGCCTTTTCATCGAACCTGGCTCTCTTTACCTTGAATTCAGCAAGCGTTGTGTTCTTGTATTTCCCATCTTCATGCATCATTAGAGAGTGTTCTCTTAGTTTTGCCGGTGCTAGACTAGAATTGCTCAACTTGGCATTGAAAATCATGCATTGAGGACGCTGACTCCCACCATCATCCGTTATACACATGAATCCATATTGTAGTATTCGTCCGACCACTTTCTGTTTTTGCTCGACATAGTTAGTATGAAGGGATTGAAAGATTTGGAAAAGAAATCACAAATGACGCACGATAACTACAGTCACAGGTCGACTGCTAAGCGCACGAAGTTCCTGCAGCACAGATATTAAGGCCAAGTGATGTGACGTGATCAGCCGCAGCCAATGGTGGCCAATTTGAGCATGACGTCACGAATCATACGTTAAGAACCACTGCATTAACACTTAAAAAACGTACTTATTTCAATCTGTGACTCATGTCCAGACATTTTATTTAATAATATACATTTTGTAAAATACAAGAACAACAGAAATCACGTAATAAAAGTGTCAAACTTTAAGGCTTTCGCAAGACACGTTATAACGTTGGAGAGAGGTATGCTTACACTTGTGGATTTTGTTTGTTTGGGAATTTCGCACAAAGCTACTCGAGGGCTATCTGTGCTAGCCGTCCCTAATTTAGCAGTGTAAGACTAGAGGGAAGGCAGCTAGTCATCACCACCCACCGCCAACTCTTGGGCTACTCTTTTACCAACGAATAGTGGGATTGACCGTCACATTATACACCCCCACGGCTGGGAGGGCGAGCATGTTTAGCGCGACGCGGGCGCGAACCCGCGACCCTCGGATTACGAGTCGCAACACTTGTGGAGAAAACAGCGCTACTAACAAAGAATCAACCTTGCCTTGTTTCTTTAGGAATAATATCGATTATTTATATACTTAATTCAATTAATTGAATGAAAAGCCCCTACACTTTTAAGATTTCGAAGATAAAAAAACAAACCATTTCTTGTCTTTGTACCAACACACACGTGTTAATTCGTATTTACTTACGATCAGAGCAAGCTACCTATGTCGGTCAAACCATGAGTACATCTTAATTGAATATACTTTTGTTGCGTTCCAACTCATAAAGATCTAAATGAATTGCTTCGTCAGTAGTGTACTTCGCTTTAATGATATTTTTTGCCGTTTAGTTTGTTTTGAACTGGGGTTCGATTGAAACCAGGTTAAGAAAGGCACTAGCCTTTGGATAACTCTCACCTAATCTCACGAGATTTCTAGTGTATTGTGCTAATGACGAAACGTTCTCCGCTCATAGGAGTGTTTGTTTCTTTGTTTTGAATTTCGCGCAAAGCTACTTGAGGGCTATCTGCGTTAGCCTTCCATAATTTAACAGTGTAAGACGAGAGGGAAGGCAGCTAGTCATCACCACCCACCGCCAACTTCTGGGCTACTCTTTTACCAACGAATAGTGGGATTGACCATCACGTAATAACGCCCCTCTAGTCTTACACTGCTAGTGCAGATAGCCCTCATGTAGCTTTGTGCAAAATTCAAAAACAAACAAAACTTTAAATGCAATGTTGTTGCAAAATAATACAACGTAACTTTCTCAAGTTAAGGTTGAGCTATTTGAAAAAAAATATTTTATACACATTTTTTGCAAAATGAACACTTACTTAAAGGTATCTTAGAATTTTCTCATTTCATAAATTAATTGAATACCAATAGAACTTAATACTTGTTATTGTTTTTAATGTTCATTCGGAAGATATTCAAGAACTTATGTCATAAAATGCCAACATTTTGGAACTGTAAGAATATTTTCCATTGTTTAGTCATGTAGCTAATAATTACATACATTTATACTTATCTTACAAGATCTTTGTCGATTAAAGATATCAAAATATGCTGTTTAATTACAAATAACAATGAAATGTTATCTTCCTATAATAAGATTTAACAACTTACGTATTGTTTAATTTCCAAAGGATTTAATAAAATTTCTTTGAACATATTTTACATAATAATATTTTAATGCAGAAAAAATATTTTTTTTTACTTAACTTCATTCAACCGCATACTATTTGATTCACAAAATTTCTTTTTCCTTTTACTCAGTGTCTAATATGTATACCAGAAAGATATCTTGTTTGTTCGAAATTAAGCACAAAGCTACACAATGGGCTATCTGTGCTCTGCCTATCATGAGCACTGAAACCCTGATTCAATTATTGTAAATTTTCTGTGCCACTAGGGGAGGGAGAAATGTTTGGTTGGTTATTTTGAATTTCATGCAAACCTATGTGAGGGCTATCTGCACTAGCCATCCATAATTTTGAGGGAAGGCAGCTAGTCATCACCACCCACTACCAACTCTTGGGCTACTCGTTTACCAATGAATAGTGGGATTGACTGTCACATTATAACATTCACATGGCTGAAAGGGCGAGCATGTTTGGTGTGATGGAGATTCAAACCCATGACCTTTAGATTAAAGTCGAGTGCTTTAACCACCTGGCCATGCTGGGAGGGAGAAAAACATGTTTATAAAAGTCTTAGTTCATTTTACATTATTTTAACACTTTAGGAAGAAATTTAAAAAACAACTGTAAATGAAAAATAGGAACGATTTGATTCACTTGTCTGAAGTTCCACTGAATACAAAAATCAAATTATATCTAGATTATAGATTAGTTTCAAATAAGTTAAATGTTCCAAGAATTATTAAATAAAACATAAACACCATATCTTTCAAATGTTTGGTCTAGAAACCACTAGTAGTAGTTACAACATTGTATCCAAACAATTACAAAACTTACGGTTTTAATCAAGTAATAATTTTTGCACAAATGGCTAAAATGCTAAATATTTATGTTTATTTCACAACACATTATGTTACTCTGTTTTTAGTTAAGGTGGAAAAAAAAGAGAGCAAAAATTGGATATATTTTACATTGGAATTAATGATTAAGATAGAAAAATAAACTCACGCTGGATTATGTCATGTTTTAAAAATGAAACTGAAAAAATATTTTAAATGAAATAATTTGGATAAACATAATTATCACATGTTGCATAACTTTAACTTTTGTAACAAACAAAAAGTGGATCTTGAGACAAGTTTTAATGAGAATTACATAACTTGATAACATTTACATTAAGACTATATTTAAAATCACAAACGATCTTCATCTGAGCAAGTCTAAATGAAGGTGATGAAATTTGAAAACTGATTCCAAAAAAAGTTTTATTGTAAAAGTTACACTTTATGAAAATGTGAATACTTACTTTTTCATAACTTAATTATCAAGTAGTCCATTTTTATACATAGTGAACAAAACCACATTTAAAAGTGCTAAAAAGTGTTCAAAACCAGTAATTTCAGTGAGCACTTCATCATTGATATGGCTGTTACAACAGTTACATTATTTTGTGTTTCTATGGTATAAAAAGCTCTGGCACTTCTACCCTCCAACTCACACACAAGTAATACCCAAGTATAATTTTGAAAACGTTTTAACTGAACAATCATTTACATATTATTTAATAAATAAATCAATTAAAAACTTTTGTTTATGATACTTATATATATCAACAAGGTATGCAATTACTAAAGTTGTAGTGATTTAGCAAATACAAAATCCTGTTGTCTTTACTTTTGTAATTACACAAACCTATTTAATATGTAGTATAAAATAAAATAATGCAATTAACATTTAAAACTTTTTTATTTCACATGAACATGAAAAGCAATAATGATCCTTTTAAAATAAAAGACAGAACTGCTTTCACAAATAAAAATTACTTTTCAGTTGCAGAAATAAATCCAGGTTGTTTTACAGACTTAAATTACCTATTTATAAAAATTTCATAAGAATTACAATTACTATACATTAATATCATTCCTTCAATTAAAGAAAGCTGTTAGGTACTGTGTGATTTGATCTTTTACAAATATATGTACGTTTTCACACACATACCCACATGCTAGTTTTCTTAAATGCTATCAGCGAAAATACAGGTAAATTTCTACAAATGTACTCTCAGAATACTTATAAAAATATCCTGAAACATTCTGTAAATTAAAACTTTAGTTTTTGTCCTTGTTTGTTTTGGTTAACATACTGGCAATGAAATGTAATAACATATGATGATATTATGAGAAAATGTGAGCTATCATCTAACTGAGTATACTGAATTATTCATTATATCATAAAAACAGCACTAAGTACCAAAATACATGTCAAAATAAAAATAATAGAAAATATAATTCTCTTAAACATAAGAAAGCCACACATATAAATGATGAGGTCTCACTTTCCAAATACACATATCAAATTTTTTTACTCTAATTTAATTACAGTACATTAATCTCTTATGTTTTATGTACAAACTTACATAAAAGCATAAAGACAATGATTCATAAAACTTCTTAAATTTATAACTTATGCAGTTTAAGCTTTGTTCTTTCTTAATTTTTTTGAAATACAGAGACTAAAAGCTGATATTCTCCCACTTATAAGATAAAATTTGATGCAAAATGAGCAAAACATATTATAAAATGATAATTTGGTATAATTGTTTAAGAATTAATAAAATAGGTCTTATTTGACATAATTTCTTAATATGGATAAATTATTTTCAAATGAGCTTTAGTAAAAATATAAAGTTTGGTGAGAAATAGAATAAAATATAGGAATTCAAAACTGGTCTGTCACAAATCATAACTGAACTACATATAACAATTAAATTTAAGCATGCACATTTTGTATTTTTATGTTACACAAGTCACAAACAACAATTACATAAAATAGATATATCTCTCGATTCTACTTTTACTAAAAAAATATACTGTTAAAGTAAAAAGGCCCAATTCTCATAATCCCCATTTTAGTATACTTCAAAGTTCATTGAATATAGTTAATTCTGAACAGAGTGTTTTCTTTCATATCTGCATCACAAGAACAAGAGTTCAAAGTAAACAGTATGTATACAGAAAAATTTATTTCAGATACAACATGATTGTTTACAAATTTTAATGTATTATTCTATGTTGAATGTCAAAAAAGTCATATCTTGCAACTAGGTAATGTTTACAAAATGGGTCCTTTTTGTCATCTTTCAAACTAAACGTTTTGTTATATTTGACATCCACTCAACATATTACTTTTAGTTTTTTGCAAATTTGTATTTGTAGAAAAGCTAAAGCTTCCATATGTGTACTTTCAAGTAAGTTTTATTATTTACTAAATTTGAAAAACCAGATAGGATGGCCTACCCTGGTGTTTGACCTTTGTTATACAATCTTTAAACACCATCCTGAAAATTTCAGGAAATAAGAAGTGAAATAATTTAAAAAAATTTATGATGTAAATCTTAGTACTACTACACACTTTAATGTCTGTAATCTTCCACACAGGTAACATTGGCACTACGAGAGGAGGAACTTTTACAAACCTACAAAATTACATACCATAATAATTCTACTTGAGAAACACTAAGTAAGAAAGAAGCACTGATAGAACATGAAATCTGTTTCTTACATTAAAAAATGATGAGTGATCTTTGATTGATTTCAATATATCTTATGATAATGTTATTTACAGGATTAAAAGTTCAAACATACAGGGAATCTAAAATGAGGCAGACAACAATTATGTTACAGATGGTGTCAAACCACTCAGGAGACTAGACAATTAAAAACTACAGAACACCAAGATTCCACATTTAAAATTCTCAGTTGCAGAGGCTTCCATGAAACATACAGTACTAATAATATCTAAAACTATCAGAATAATAGCCCATGGGTAATAACACTCAGTACTGAAGCAAAATGTCTTAACTATGAGTAAATATGGAAATGGTAAATCAGTTTAAACATTTTATGAACATTACATATAATGGTATAAATTAAATAAGATGATATACTTAATACAATTAATATTTTATAATTTGTCTTTTTCTACTGTTTCTTTAAGGTAAAAAAAGAAAACAAAATATAAATGTTGCATTTAAATACATCAATAAAATAACACTTTTTCACAAACTAATGAGGTATTTCAGGAAAAAAACTGTCAGCCTTGTCTTAAAAACAGAGAGCAGAGTATTTTACATACCTAAAAAAAAATCTCAAATTGACTAGTGAATATATCTTGACTTTCTCATAATAAAATGGTTTTTAGTTAAAGCAACACAGAAAAAAGTGTAAGGATACTTGTATTACACAGAAGATAATGTTAAATAAAACATGCTTATAAAGAATAGTATAAAATAAACCAAGTGTAATTCAGATTGAAACAGCTATCTGTTTTTGTCATATATATTAATACTGGCACAAAGGTGACATAACTATTGTCTCTTGACATTCAAGTACAATAAACCAATGTTAATTGTTAATGCAACAGTAATATAATGTCCAGTTCTCTTGACATATGATAATATCTAGCAATTGTGGACTTTAAACTGTATGACTTAGTTAACTTTAAATGGAAACAGAAAGAGCATATTCTGTATTTATAAAGGGTACAATATCTACAGGCACATGCTTTTGTCTACATGTAACTCTTGAAAAGGAGTATAACCCGAAAATAAATAGACGCTCCTTTTTCAATTGAACAAATCCAGTATGTCCTAAGGTGAAACAGAGCAAGCAATAAAATAACTTAAGATTACACTGTCTGGAAACATGAAGTATCAGTATATTGTATTATAACTTAAATTGCTGGAAAAGTAAGGCTGAAATATGCATTTCTTCCTGATATTACCTTAAAGATGAAAATGTTGCACAGTCAATTATCCTTCTAAAAGTTCTAACAACCTGGTGAGAAAGAAACGAAACTACTAGAAATTACCACACTTAAAGATAACTCAGACAGAACAAACAACACTGTATAGCTATACATGAATTATTTAATCGTTTTTTGTTACACTAAAGCTTGTGTAATGTGTATGAGTAATACACATGTGTATTTTAAACTAATTTTCACCTCATTACATCTTTATAATTAAGTTAATGTTAACAAAAAAATTATATGAATTTTGAGATTCAAAGAAAATAATTAGATTAAGATATGAATCAGAGTTATTATCAACCAATGAGTAAAACAAACATACACTCTTTTTTTGATAATCAAAGAGAAAATTATTTCATGTATTAAATAACAAAAAAAAATTAATAAAAGTTCAGTCTTACTCATGCTTGATGACCAATTTATAAACAGGAAAAAACAAAAAACAACTGAAAAACCAATATTATCATGAAAAATGTGTTGATTCTCAAATAAAATAATCTCAGGAAATCCCTTTATCTGAACAACTGAAAAATTATTCATTTGTAATCCTTTTGTGAAATTTGTAGGTAATATAATTTCAATATTTTGAACAACTGCCTCAAAAGATATATTTTTACATTGCAAAAAAAGAAACTTATCTTTGTTAAAACATACATAGTGTTTTTTTCTGTAAATAAGGAGAAGTTTGCATGTTAAAACATAATTTTTACATAATGAAGAACTTAAGAATCATCAAATTTTTCATTAATTTATTTTGAGAACATCCAAAATATCCAATTGTCTGTTGGTAATTTTGTATGCCATATATCATTAATGAAACACCTGTATAGTTAAGTACATATCGTACAATAAAACATTTAAAATGTACACGTGTTTTGTCTCTATTCTCTATAGCCTGCCTAACACAATACAGAAGCATCTCAAAGAGACGTCAATCATAAATTAGATTTTGTGCCCATTAAATCACAAAATCTAAACATTTCCAAATACCTGAGAATAATCATAAAAAACATGCCTCCAAGTCCTGTATCCTTACAGAAGAAACTGTATAACATTTGTAAGGAAAACTAACTGAAGCTCTTCTCTCTTTGTCCTAATACTTAGAGACATGACCACAATTTAACACACTGAACTTTTAAAATTGTTTAAAAGTAGAACTAAATCATTCTAATTGAATGACACTAAAATACATACATATGTCACTTTAAATATATATTCTCATGAACATGTATAGTAGAAATATATTATAAATGTATCATAATTATACTAAGAAAAATGTACACTAGCATTAAAAAAGTGTACTCTCATACCTCTCAGTTTCATGCTATTGTATATTATTACTATGAATTAGTGTTGTCTATTTGTTGTTAACACAATGCTACATAATGAGTTATCTGTTCAATGTCCCTTGCAGCTAGTGAACATGACTTTTAGTGTTGAAAGCCCTTAGACTTATCACGGATTCACCAAAGAAGAAATGGTATAGCTGCCTCCTGCCCTTGTGTTACAAAAAAGAACTTTTAAGTGAATACATGACAAATGCTGCTTAGCTATGAGGAGATAAAATATGATAATTTACAGTCTTATTAACGAAACAAAACCTAAATTAAAGGATAAAAAATAACTTAAAGTTAATGCATCAAATAAATATTAAAGTAATTACATAAAAATGACAAACTTGTACTTATTACTTCACTCTCTTCTGGGTTAGTTTCACATACCTGTTAGGTTTTCTTTTCTTTACTAAGAATTATGAATATGCCCTTTAAAAATTTTGTTATAGCTGCACAAAAACTGTCATTATATATGTTTTTTTACTATTCTTCACGCAATTTAGAATTAGTTTAGTTTTCAAGATATTACCATTGTGTTTATGTTATGATTTAATACTTTTAATAATACAAAGTAAAGCGAATCAATCCATATTCTGCTATGGTATTGCTAGTAGTAGATTCAGCTTAAGTAATCCAGTTTCTGGTAGTTTTATTAATTATTATTTACTTCTACTTTATTAGTAACAAAGAAGTGAAGCCATATAGAAAGAGTTTATATACACCATGAGTTTGAATTCATGATCTGCACCTTACAGAAGAAACAATACAAATAGTTCTAAGTCTGTTAAAAGGAAAATGAAATGTGATTATTTATATTATTAATATAGTGTTGAACTAATTCATATTATCAAACAGAGAAACTTATGAAATCCTTATAAGAATCTTATTTCAAAATGTGGCTGTATAAAATTATTGTTCCACAAAATGAATTTTCTTTTTTAATTCCTAAAGGCTAATATTTAAGTTACTCTACAAAAGTAAGACATGGTTGTGATGTCATATTGTCAAATGGAAAAAAAAAAAATGTTCCAAGGCTGTAAATTGGTTGTATATCTCAGCCTTATATGCTTATAAAGACTACTAGTACTGGATTAGATACCAATTGATGAATCAATGTATTCTTAACATTAGCTTTATGACATTGCATATACTTGTTGTTAGAATGGTATGTTGAATTAACTATATGGTAATGGGTTAATTTTTAATTATGAACTATCTAGGTAGTTTTCTTGGATCAAAAGTTAATAATAATTATAATCTTATAAAGGTAACTGGCATGTGATTTCTTTGGTTGCTACTTGACTAAGATCCAATTTGTTCCAATTATTTGGGTTAAGTTATTAGCACTGTTTGTATTTTTTAAAATAATTTTAGTAATATGAGGTAAGATGAGCCAGACATGATCTCTGATGTGTTACTGTTAACACGTTTATTGCATTAACAGTATCACATACTTCTGTCAAAATGTCTATTATCATAACACTGACACTTATGGAATCTTCTATCAAGCATATGTCACTAGTTACGCTTTTATGAACCAAACAGTGCCATAAGCTTCTTTAATTCTCATATACCATTACTACCATATATATGGATTAAACATATTACCACAAAGTTCCATCAACATCACTGATATGGCACTACTACTAAATGTATGGATTAAACTTCCATCAATTCATCTCACTCTGTACTGCTACATGTAGCGTTTTTATAAAGCAAATAGCATCAAGGTATCTAATACAGTAGTGCTATAAACTATACCTGTATTTCAAGTTATTTGAAAGACTAAACAGAAATAACAGTGTACAAAGCAAGATGTCTGATTAGATTACTTCAAACACTTTTACAGAATAAACAGTACAATTAACTTCTGAAACTACACAATAACAAATGTAGGTGTAATAGCTCTAAAACATGTTTGAAAATGTAAATGTTACAAATAATACTTTCTCTGCTGTCAAAACTGTGTAAAAATGGCATGATTATGCTCTTAGATATAAATTTTTGAAACTTTCTACAACACATTCAAAACTGGTGTACACATCTTTCTTAATACTTTCCTGAGATATTCAGCAATAACCATTACTTATACTAACAAAGTTACTGAACAGATTCTTCAATAACAAAAAACTTGTTCAAACATACAGAGGCTATATACAAGACCCTGAAAAAGAACCACTGAATTTCAGCCGTTTAATTAGGTTGGAAAACATCTACAAAATTTACAGTAATATACATAAAGTAATATAATAAACTAAAAATACAACTTTTACCTGAGACACTATGGCACCGTTAACCACAAAGAAGTACCTCAACATACAACAAATAACAATTCACAAATCAATCACTGTGACAGAGCAAACTCTGATAATATTTCTGGAATGAGCAATAATAAAGTATGTTTTGTACACTCAATCCACGTACATTTTCAGACAATGGTATGGTAACATACTAAAGAAAAAGATTAGTTATAAAAGATATAAATATCTATCTGGCATCATATAATTACAGCCTGAGTTTAAAAGTATATCTCTTTTCCTTTAAATAAATGGTGATATGTATCCAAAATTTTATACTAAGATGTTGTACTTTCAAGGTTTATTGTGATGTTTTTCTGACACAGGCACATGCATACATGCACATACCAAACAAGTAAACAAGCTGCTTTCAGGTACTTAAGGAGGGCAGGAACTTCTTCCACTGAGTAAAACAAAAGCAACTGTATAGAAGTCATGTGACTGCCATGGGAACTTGTGAACTGGGAGTTGAACTTCCACTATGTCCTGAAAGATCATAGCCAGAATGACGGTGATGGTGATGATGGTGAACGCCACCCTGCTGGTGGTCTTGGTTCTTCCGAGTAGGATCTATGAAAGACAGGTTTAAACATAAAAAAGTTTACTAAGGGGTCAGTAGTTTCCATTTGACTGCTACTACAAAAAAGTTGCTATGTATAGTTCGAAACTATTTCAGAATGACAAAGCTCTGACTCAATATAAAAATGTGCTACCTCAATCACTAAATCAGTGATAAATCAGCTAAATAGTATGAAACTCAATACTGTTAATCCAATTATAAGTTCCTCTTTTGCTTTATAAATCTTCTGTGAATGTCAATAATGTATTCAGCTCTCAATGTAAGCATACACTAGTACTTAAGTAAGGCTATTAAGCAGTAATTTCTTTGTATATTTTGTGTTTAAACTTTGACAAATTTTACTAGGTAAAATGATCCATTCTCATTAGCAACCCTGAGTTTAATCTTAAATATCTATTATTTAATGAAATAATCTATCTTTATAGGATGTCTTCTGCCAAAAAATAAGATTTTAGCAAAATTATGACTATTCAAAAATATTTTGAGTTTAAACTCTAACAATTCTCATTTCTGATGCTCATTCAGTTTCCATAAGGTACCTTGAATGTAAACTTAGATATAACACTTTTAGCCCTCATGTTACTACCATTCACAACTAGTCAGTCTTTATACTTCACCATATTAAATAATTTTATATCTTTATCTCAATGTAAAGAATTAGATGAAATAAAATATGTAGGGAATTTTATCAATAATTATTATGATTAATTATAATATTGATGATATATATTTTTTGCATTTTTATGTAACTCTCACAATATTAGGGACTTTATAATCAACAAAGTCACGGATCTACAAGCAATTAGATGCAAAATTGGCTTAGAAAAAATAGGTTTAAGAAGTCATTGTAGTTACAGACAGCATCAGTACTTCTTGGATTAAGAAGTTGGTCCACCTGACTTTTGTTCCTAATAAATATTATAAATACTCAGTATGTTAGATTTATTTTAATCAAGAAAATACATACTGAAAAACTAGCTTATATTTTAAAAGTTGTTTTTTTAACTGATTTAAACCCAATTTTCTTGGAAACATTCTGAATTCTTCAACTGTTTATTTAATTTTCATATTAGTACGCACCTGTACATATGGTTATAAACCACAGAACAGCCATTAACCCAACTCCAATAATAAAAGAGGCAAAAGCTATTCCCACAATAGCAGCTGTTGATACTCCCACCATATTCTGTGTTCCACACATGTCTTTTTTAAATTGAACATCTGATGGAGGTGACACATCTGGATGCTTATTCAATGGTGGAAGATGTTTAAACAAGAATGGTGCTACAGAAAAACACAAAGGAAAACCATTAGCATTTTAGCAGGTCTAAAGCATAAATATGTATAGAAATAAACAATAAATACATTCTATATGTTAATGTGGGATCATGCTTGTTGTTTTTTTAGACAATCAGCAGGGCCACCAAAAATGTACTTTTTATGCAAGCAATTTTCGGGACCAATCCTATAGCTCATAGTAAAATGTATTCTGTAGTGGAGTTTATGATAAAAATCACTGAATTAAATAGTAGATGTTACATATATTGAAAGAAAACTAAAGATATATCAATATATCTCGATTTATATTGTTGTGAATTCTTATTTCATGAAAAAAAATACAAGAGTCACTATTTCATATTTTTAGAATAATAATTTTTATTTGACATCTGGTCTTTACTGTATAAGTGATTTCCTGTTCACTTTTAACCTGTTCAGTGACGTAGATGAGATAACTCGTCCGAACCGATTGGTAACACAGTGCCATGGACGAGTTAATTCGTTCTCAATACCTACCTACCTTCAACGCTAGATGTCAGCACCATACATGCATTTGACCTACTTACAAGTTGTTTCACTTTTGATCCAAAATGGCGTCACGAAAAATGTTACAAAATGAAAAAGCATTAGAGTTGTATTGTAGCAGCTGAAATACTTGGCAGTCAACAGGTTAAAGTAATCTTTTAAAAATTAAAATAAATAAAGAAAATATTTGCATCACTGCCAGTGTTATCTATTCTTACTCCCATTGAACCCATTACCATCTAGCTGACACATATTTTTATGCAAAATAGAAAAAAAAAATCATGAACCAACTGATCACTGTACCTGTAACTTACAGTAAAAGCTAACATTTTATGATTTTAGACAAATGCCTAAAGTGATGCAGTGTAAATAATACGATTTGAAACAGACTCTTTGGTTGAAAGTATCTCTGTTGAGCCAGAAGGTGGTAATTTTTAAATAATTCAACCAGTATGATGTGAATCTTCTTTATCATAATTCATTTAAATTTGTCATTTTGTTTTTTAAGGTTGGAAAGTTAATGACTATGTATGCAATAAAAATACACTTAAAAGGACGTTTTTCTAGGGTTAATTGAAAAAAAACTTTTAGCAACAAGATTGAAGAATCCTTTCTTTACAAACAAAACTTTCAAATGCTGTCACTTTATTTGATCTTTGGTTGGAATACTGTGTTTATTTTAGAAAGTGGTTCAGTTCAAAATATATAGTGATAGCAAAAGTATTTGAACGTATGGATGAAGTAAATGATAGTTAGCCAATGAACCTCAACAGTCTGTTTTCCTCACACAACATATTACGTACTGATCATGTTCTAGCCATAAGGTCAGTTCACATTTTTATCAACACTCATTTAAATAAAAAAATTAAAAGATAACAATTTCTTTCTTAGTATATTAATGATAATTTCAACAATTTAAAATTAATGAAACTTGAAAGTAAATTCTCTGTAGTCACTTCAATTTTTAAAGTTAAACTGTCAATAATATTACACAATGACAACAATAACTTTACTGTACCTAAACAGAATTGGGTCAGTTGTGAACTATAATAATCAGCAATCTCCAATATTAGCATGACTAGTAAAACAGTACTATTAAGTTTTTTTGTTTTTTTTTGTTTCTGGCTAGTGTAAAGTTTGTAGAGTTGGATTAAAAAATATTTGTCCTAACTTGCATAAATTTATAAACATTGTTGGTGCAATAAGTTAGATTCTCAAAACAATTTGCAAGTTTGAAATTTTTTCGTCTTTTTTTTGGAAAGTATTGACAAAAGGAACTTGTGTGTACATCTTTCAAACATGTAAATCTTGATACAGCATTGGTGTCATACATAAAAAATAAAAAACATTCTGATTGAAGACAGTAGTTACCTTTATAAAAGTTCTAATAATCACCATATATTTCAAATTTTATAAACGAAAATTTATATATCAGTTTCATTACATTGATGCCAAAAGTCTGAATAGTGATCAAAATGATAGCATTCATATTAATGTAAGTGCATTTACTTTCAATATAGGGCCTGGCATGGCCAGGTGGCTAAGGTGCTCGACTCGTAATCTGAGGATCGCAGGTTTGAATCCCCACTGCATCAAACATTCTTGCCCTTCCAACCATGGGGACGTTATAATGTCATGATCAATCCCACTATTCATTGGTAAAAGAGTAGCCCAGGAGTTGGCAGTGTATGGTGATGACTAGCTGCCTTCTCTCTAGTCTTACACTGCTAAATTAGGGATGGCTAGTGCAGATAGCTCTCATGTAGCTTTGCCCAAAATATAAAACAAACAAAACAAAAGGTAACTTTCAATATATGGGCATTCATAGTGACAATATTTGTATACATGACTAACAAGTTTATAAATTTTGAAAAGTCCATTCATGGTTTGTCATAAGTTCCTTTTTGGGGGCCTCTTGCTCCTGAGCTCTCACTAATTTTAAGCCCTGTAATGTCAAAAATTCCATTTGTAATAGTTTCTTTGTATCACAAAAAACTTGTGTTTTAGAGAGAATAGTTACAACAAAAATAACTTAAAATACTGATTCTAAAATCAAGGTGAAAACTTGTAGTTTTGCGATAGCATTTAAAATGATGAAAGTTTTTAGAATGGATGGCAACTGCCTGTTGTGGAGACACAAGTGTAGAGGATGATGTTTCAAAAGTCTTCCATCTTTCACCTTCAAGTCTGTGTGTGTGTGAAGGTGTTGTCGGTCTTTTATAGGGTCTTGATGGAACGTGGAAAACTTGTTATGATTGGTTGGATTTTCACTGTTTCTGATTGGAGGAAAGATTTCCTGTAGATTAGAGGTGAGTAACCTGTGGCTGCCATTAGTTGAATCTACAGGAAATCAGCAACAGTGATAATCCAGCCAATCATAACAAGTTCTCCACATTCCACCAGAATGCTATAAAAGACCGACAACACCTACACACACAATGACTTGAAGGACTTTCGAAATGTCATTCTCTACACTTGAGTCTCCACAACAGGCAGTTGCTGTCCATTCTACAAAGTTTCATCAAGAATACTCTGCTTAAACAATCTATTAAAGCATTTAAAATGTTAAAACATCAATGATATCCAAAACTGTATTTAAATGTTCCATGGTTAATGCTGTAGTTCATTTCTAATATTCTAAAATGTTGTACTTGATCCACATTTAGAACATGTTGGTCTTATTGAATTAAAACCTACATGTTACCACTCTTTTGTGTTAATATTTTCTTTACCTGAAAATGTATTTCTGATAGATACTCATCTCTTTGTACAACAAAGAGCTATTACCTTGCACCACTGTTATGAAAATTTTTGTGCAAACCAGACGCCTTGAACGATACTCCAATTCCTACACATATTGATTGACATGTAACGTTCTAACCTATGATGCAGTCATAATTAGACTATGGACCTCATAAGAACATTGGTGAAACATAAGAAATATATTAGGATAGAGGAGGAAGGGTAGGAGGTTGTGAAGAAAGATATTTATCTGAAATATATCTTCAGGTAAGGAAAATGTTAACTTCAGAAATGTATATTCACTTCACTACACAACAATGAGCTAAAATCCCACATTTAAAAGATACAGGAATTAAAAAGATGAACTCATTTCAGAAAGGAAAAAAAAAACCATGGAGTGTGTCACCTGATATGGGAAGGGGGTAACTTAGTAGGGCATCACTCACTGGAAGACAGCATCTTCATCATGAAGGAAATAGTTTTAGTTCAATAAAAGTGGTAAAGGAACGGGTACTAACAAAAGAATCTTCTATGTGATATGAAAATGTTGCAGAGATGGGTGGACTGTAAGATGAACAGCAGCATGTAGTGTGGCTATGGTAATAATTCAGGCTGTAAAGTTCTGGAGATACATATAAAAATATACACTGCATGAAGCTGATACAGATCTGCATGTAAGATCCATCTGACTGACTGGCTGAACCACTGGGAATGGCTTGATTCAAAATGTAGTGTGGTGGCCTGTATTACGCTTCTGTGTAACATCACAGCCCTATTTTAAATTGAGAAATTCATCCACTTGTTTTTATAAAAGTATGATTAATTATACCAATTCAAAGGAAACTCTTTATGTTGCCATCCCCAGCAGTTTGGAACTGGAGAACAAAGATTCTAAAATTCTCCTATTACCACAAAGGAGAACATCAGAGAGAGAGAGAGAGATGCCAAAAGGAATTTTCTATCATCTACATAATATCATATTCTTACTCTGCAATGGATTAATTCAAACAGGAACAGTATGTACTATCAGGTGTAAGGACAGGTAGAATTAATACTTTTGTCCCTCATTCAATATGGACTTTAGGAGAAAGTAGTGTTCCCTGTAAAGTATCATCTACCACATGGTGGGTTTCATCATCTCCAGTATAGAGAAAAAGAGATATAATAATGGTGATAAGAAAGTCAGAAGAGAAAAACAATTGAATAATCAATAGCTCATTTCAGTAGAGTCTCTGAGAAGATTGGAGAATGGCAACTGGAGGAAAACAAAACTTAGAGGTAGATAAAAATTTAATTTTTTTTGTACACAACTGGACACAAATGTGCCATGGATTGTTCATCCCTGTCAGTAGGTATCAAAAGAGAGGGACAAAAGAAACTATGAAATAAACTTGAGAAAAGGTGACAAGAAAAGGGTGAAAGGTGTCCTCTCCAATGGAAAAATAAACAAGGTGGTTATATTGTTTAATCCAGCCAATAAAGTGAAAAAGGATAAGTTATTAAAAAAAAAAGGATGAATTTCACAGTACAAAAATATAATGTTGATTTCCTCATATTGGAGCAGTATGAATAAGATAATAGAAATCTACCTGAAAAGCACAAAGAGGGCAATCATGAACAGTACAACTGTGCACAGCAAAAATGGGAGAATGATTGGAAAATAATCTGTTCATCCTTCCAGGCAAACCAATTCCTGTAGAGGAAGGAGTGGTCAAATAATAAAAGTAAAGTATCCCAGTGATAAAGAGTGCAGAGGTTGCCCAAAACAAAAAATGAAAAAGTAACATTTCCCACAAGTGGGAATATAAAGCAGCTACATCATTAAAGGAAGATATCAAAGGAAGCAGGTGGTCAAGAGTTTGAATAGAGAGGCCAAAGAATCAAACAGACATTCCAGTCTGGAATAAGAACTGAATGAAGAGAATGATTAATGATAAGGGCTCAGAAGAGGTCTGTAAGAACTAAAGAAAGAAATGAATGGCTGGGAAAGAGAATGAATGTCATTCAAAAAGTTAACTCTCTGACTGGCAATAAAAGAAACAAATAAACTGTCCTTGAAAACTTTGGTAAAATAAAAGTGAGATGAGAAAGAGTTGGAAAACTTGGAGGAAAAGAATAAAAAAGGAACCAGCAGTAGTAAATCATACATTTGCTCCTCTTTGGCTGGCTCAGTTGTGGTTTCTACAAAACTCAGCCAGTCAAAAGTAGCAAGAGAAATACATAGTAAGATGTGCCTCTGAACATGCTACAGCATCCTCACAATAAATTAATGAGATGTGTGTTTGTATGTTTTTCTTATAGCAAAGCCACATCAGGCTATCTGTTGAACCCACCAAAGGGAATCGAACTCCTGATTTTAGCGTTGTAAAAAATGGAGACATACTGCTGTACTAGTGGGGGACAAATTAAGGAAGAGGATAGACCTAATGAAAAAGATTGATTCAGTCCTGGTTCAGAACATCTACTGTCAAAGTTGCAGAATCTGGAACTGGTAACCATAAAAGTGGAAACTGGTGTTGAAGAAAGTTGTAAAAATATCAATAAGAGGACTCCCAAAGTGTGAACAAATCTACTGACATATAGGGTTCAGATTAAGTGAGACAATCAATTTGTTGTTAAGTTTAATGATTTTTCAATGTGATAGACTATTGAATGTAGTGAACATGATCCCAAAGGAGAAAATCTAGAACCAAAAAGCAGATGCCCTGAGAAAGAATGACTCTCTATCATCTGACATAATAAACTGCAGTGGATTGTCTGAATGACCCTTAACAAAATGACCAGTAAGGCAAGGTTGATGATGATGATAAGAAAAGACTGCTTTAATGGACAACAAACCCTTGAAAAAAGTGTATATGTCTCTTCTCTGAAAAAAGAGGCATCAGTGAACAGATGGAAGACCAGATGAGTAGGGTGAATTTGGTGTGGCCTAACAAGCCACCATGACATCAGGAGGGGAAGAGATGGGAACAAATATGCAAGAGAAGACAGTGGATCCTTGGACATCTTCCATTGATCTGTGAGGGTTTGTTGAAGGATATTCATATGACTATGTTCAAGAGGAATAAGGAATTTAGCAAAGTCAGAGCCCTCTAGAGAGAATCTCTAGTGCAGGAAGAAAAGGAGACACGAGAGGAAAAGGCTGAGCTCACCATGCAGATGAGTTGAAAAACTCCCAAGTCAATCAAACAAACAGAGACTGGGAATTCAGGTGGTCAAGAATGCTTCCTGCAATAAGGAGCCAGTCATCCATGTAATAGTGAAAATAGAAATCCAATGAATTTATCCTCCACATGGAAGCTTACAGTACCTGATTGAATATGTATAGGTCAACTGCTAATCAGAAGGAATGGCTCAGAAATGAAAAATCTGTCTGTTAAGGATGAATCAGAGGAAATGACAGGAGAACATAGCAATCAAAATGAGGAAAAAAACATAATAAACTTTAACCATGGTCATTTTCATCCACAGTATAATTTCCCCAGTAAGGCTGCTAAAGTCTTGATATGGAGCCACAGAAGATGAAGGCATGATAGACAGAAAAAGAATTGAGTAAAATTCAAAGAAAGAGTAAAGTAAAATCATCTCATCCACAAGTCACATAATAAGTTTTTCAAAGTTGAGGCAGCTGAGAGTCAATGCAAAATTAAGATAAAAATTATTGACATGAACAATAATATCAGGGATAGCAATGTGATGAAAATAAAATAAAAAAGGTACAAGTAACAAAACAGCCCAAGACTAAACAACAACAACTGGAGAAAGAATGTCACATACCCAAGTAATTAAAAAAGTAAAAGGACAAGGGTGAGGTTACCTGTTCCTCATCAGAAAGAGAAGAACCAAAAAAGGCAAGTCCATTGAAGTAACAGAAGCAGTTGGTCAAGAATCTTAGATCTGAAATGAAGAGAGTTGAATAGAACCAACCCTCTGTGGCACAATGGTAGTAACATCACTGACCATGAGAATGGCTCCAGTTGCAATTGAAATTGTAGAAGACAACCTTTGTGGTGAAGTGTTAGAAATGTGAATATAGAAATTGGTTTCTGAAATGATGCAAAAACTTTTGTTTTCTTTGGTTACAACTGAGTGAACCTTTGACTTAAAATAAAAATACCAAAGTACAACACCAGAAGAATTTGGCAATGAAGTTTAACTGAAAGTTAAAATAAAAAAGGGAATGCAAAAATTATGTATCTCTGACAAAGAAACAAATTCAAGATGTCTAAATCAAGCAACATCAAGAAAATGATAAGTTTTTGATCTAATACTAGTGTTCACAGGTATTACTGCAGATGATGGATGCTAATGGAAAGCTATAGTGTAATGGTATTCGATCACAGTCTGGTATATTACACATTAATGTGTTGAGGGAGGAGTGTTGTGCAAAGAGGTAAGTATACACTTCTGATGTTTATGTTCTTTTATGTTTATCCTGTTAAATCATTTAGCTTATATACTAAATGTTCTTGTCATATAAGCTTGTTTTGCAAACTAGTAAAAATATATATATTTTTCAGAAAATAATATGAAGGAATATAATTTGCCATACTTCTGAAAGCTATTTAAATCTATATCTTAACTTTATGCATAGATTATAGCACACATATCATAACATTTTTTACAAAATTATATTTAAGTTAAACTACTATATTATCAGTGTAAGGCCATAAACTTTTCATTAAAATGTAGTTTATAATTCAAATATTAATATTAAATAAACATGAATATCTTAATTTCAAAAGGAAATATTCAAACAAGTCCTGTATTTTCACATTCATATATCATGTGACTCTTTTCTCTGAACTGCAGATTAGAATTTTCTTGAACTCCTATATTGCTGTATATGCCTGATTATAAAGCTATCTTTAATTTAGTAATAATTAGGCTGTAAAATTCATAATAAACTTATAATCACAGTCAAACACAGGTCTTTTCCCCCTGCTATAGCCTGTTGCATTCTTGAATGTCCAGATAGTGTCTGTCTACCAGATTTACACTCAAAGTCATCACTAATTCTTGCAACTAATCCATAGCTGGCTATTCAGTTATAGTATTGACTTTGTGGACTTAAAGAAGGACATTATGATACTCGATTTTGATTTCCCATGGTTTCTGAAAATGGAAGTTGCCTTATGTTCAAGAGATCTGCCTGTAGTTCAGCCAATATGGTATTTACTAAGTTTCTGAGAACTTACAGAGCTATGTATGGTTGATATTTCTAAGTTAAAATGAAAATTCATAGCCACTGTTCTTCTTCCTTCAAGTATTTATATGTTATACATTAAAAGTAACATGTCATGCCCCTCTAAACATGTGTTATTTTTAAAAGTTATCAATAATTCCCTCTGATATTTGCTATTTAAGTATTTATATCCAATACTCATATGTTAAGTACTAAATTTCTTGTTTATATATATATATCTTTTATTTATTTATTGTTATACAAGTAACTTATATGTAAAAGTGAAAACATGTTAAGTTTAACAAAAAAGTTAATTTAAAAAATATTTAATAAAATGAACATATCCAATGAGTACAGCTTTTGGTGGTTTGGCTGAATATACTGGTAATTCAATGCTGTGTTTATAGATAACTTCCTTGTTGTGATAATTTGCTCTGGCACTAACCTAAGTGATTTTAAAACTAAATCCAAATGATTGGAAGATCAGTATTGTATTAGTTTTGACTGTAAGAACAATTACTGTGCAACTTTCTGTAACAATATGCAGTTATTAGAGAGAGAAAAAAAGAAAAGATAACTGATGTGTATTTCATACTTTTTTTATGGTGGATATAATATTTGTCAAGAGGACTGAACATATTTATATTGTTAGGGTAAGAAAATATAACGTTTTACAGAAAAAAACAACAACTTTGGATGTTCATTATTGAAGGTTCTAGAGCTTATGCAATTGAAATTTGAAAACTGTGAAACAAAAAATACTTTTCTCATCTTAATACCAAAATAATTTTACACACAGACTATTCATAGCCTGAGTCAGACTTTGACTATAAATTCACAGACAAATTTCTAGTGCAAATACTTAATTAAAAATTAAATGATTTTATACGTAAAAAATGTTTAATGTTTACTGAAAATTTGTCAAATTTCAAGAAAATAAACTTACTACATCAAAAATTATAGCATATATAGTTTCATTGTTATACAGCGGTTGCAAAGGTGGTCAAAATGACTAAATTTGTATATAAATGGTTAAAAATTTCTATTTTTAGACCTAATAGACATATTCTTAGTTTTCAATTATTTGACCCACTTTTTGAATTTTCTGTATTTGAGCTTCTACTTCTTTGGGGAGGTAAAACATGTAATGGTCCTTTGATTATTGTACTAAAGTGACGTCCTGCTCGACTTTCCAAAAACTGCTTGATACTGTTTCCAACACAGTATTCTTTTGGGTCAATACACTGTTGAAAGAATAAAGCTAATATAAAAAATTTAATACTTTTTATCAAAATATCATACATTGCACTATCAATGGTGTATCTAACATTAAAACTTTGGTTTTATGAACTTACTTTCCTAAGAATTAGGAATTTATCCTGATTTCAAACACTTTGTTCACAAATATAAATACTGTAAATTAACCTTTTCACAACAGGTCACAGGTCAAAGGCCATGTTACCTTGTTTGTTAACTTCCCTTCAAAATTTTATTAAACTACTATTTTATGAAATTCTGTGAATAAGTTTGGAATCAAACTGTAGAGTTAATTTCTTAATTTAAAAGTAAATATTAAAAGAACACATCTAAATGCAGTTTTAGTGAATCATATGGTATGTTGAATGCAACAATTATTAAAATTAGATTTTATGATGTTAAAATACTATCTCTATAGTTTCATACAAATTAGGAACTCAAATTACCTATACTGACAAGCTAGAATATGTAATAAGAACCTCATATATTTTTTATTTTATTGAGAAATGGCTTATATACTGAATCAAACACTATGCTCCCATTCACCTCTTTCCATTTTTTGAAACAGTCCCTTGTATATATACTTTTTCAGTATATGACGTGTGAATAACCAATTGACAGCTTAGAATGTCCTCTAGTGGTTTTATCAGCCATTTTAATCTGTTAAAAGGCTATCATGTTATTTTGAACCAAGATTTCAATGAGGTAAGCTGTGTCTTTAGTTTGCTCTAAGTTTCATTTTTCTTTAACCTAAATACAGCTTAGTTATTTATTATTTTGGTCATTCAAATGTATATATAAAACCTAAAAAAACAATTTTGCTTTATATTCTCCAAGTGCAAAATTTTAAAAGACTTAACATTAGCAACTTATTGTCCAGCAGCAATCAAGTTCAAAGGTGTTAGTTATAAGAAATAATTGTTTGCTTTACTTCTTTATTTATTGTACTATATTTAAACAAAATAAGTTTCATTACTTATTTCTAAATGTTAATATATAATGTTTAATAATTGAAATGTGATTGTATGTTACAAAATATTAGTCCACCAAAACACAACCAAGACAGGGTCATTTAACAAAGACTAAAAGTTAGTTTTTTTATTATTGGATACAGTAACATGAGTGCATGCATACCATGTCATGTAATATTAACTAGGCAAGACTGGTAGGTCGATATAATAAAAAATAATAAATATATATAACATTATGACATTTAAGCTACTTAGATTAAATACTTGTATTTTTATGTTATAATATATAGTTATTCTAGCATGAAAAATAGCATAATTTATTTTTATTTCCTAACATTTTATTTAAGATCGTTACGAGGTCAGTCAATCAATAGAACCAAGATAGTTGAGGTACAGAAAATAACAAAATATAAAGTCTCATTAAAAAAAAACACTTGAAATAAATTTAGGGGGTTTTAGAAATTACACAAACAATATTTGAGAATTTTTGAGACAAAGAATAATTTTTTAATGGTAACATGAAATCACTTTCTGTTCCGACTAGTAACAGTACAGACTCCATATTTTAACAAGCAAATATTTAATAAAAATATTTCATTAAAAAATTTGATTTTTTGGTCTACATAAAAAGAACTTGTAATCTTTACTAAAAGTCTACCAAATTTTGTGAGGATATACACACACTAAAAGTTGTAGTGTAAATACTTGGTATTTGCAAATGTGTATACAAACTTGTGTATGTTATATACAGGCCATTGCAAATGGGTTAAAATGAAGAAAAGAATATTAAAATTAGATAAGTTCACTAAGCTTTTGCAGATAATCTCTGCATAAATAACTGCCAAATATTGCATTATTTTATAAGTTTTTCTAATAGTGTTTCAAATTATCAGAATGATGAGGAAAACTTTCAAGATATAAAATATTTTTAAACTTCTGCATTCATAAAATATGTTATAATAAATCAGTTATAATGCTTCACAAATATCTAAAAATGTCTAATCATCAATGTATCTACCACAAAACATTCAATAACTTTCTTAAGACACTTTTGTAGTTTACAATAATACGATGCAAAATTATACTTCATAACTGATACAAAAACATAAGTAATAATAATGAAGCTTCAGCTGTTTCATACAATACACAGAACTATTTTATGCTTGAAAAAGTTTAAAAACAAAAGCATATCTTCAGTCTTACCTGTTTAATTCCATCAACTGGACTGTTTGTTTTTTCAGAACACGCTGCAAGTCGACAATACAAATAAACATCATGACCAATCCACCTTTCAGTCAACTGAAAGAAGAACCCCTGCTGAAGATACAAACCATTCAAATTGTCTCCAGTATTAGATGATTCTGCACTCAGTAGACCAACACTCAAATGTTTGGGGCAGCTAAAATTATAAATAAAATTATGTACGAGATGCATATTTAAAGAAAAAAGGATATAAGTATAGGCATTTAGACTTAAATGGAATGATATATATGAAAAAAAACTAGCTCATTATGCCTATATTATACAAACAGACTACAAAATATCCATTTTGAATGGTTAAGTAAAAAAAAAAACACTTTTAGATTTGGTTAAGACAAAGCTCTTCCTAATTTAGAAATGATGCCCAGAGAGAAGAAAATAGTTCAACAGCACCAGCTTCCTGTAAAGCTACTCATAATTGAAAGCATAAAATGTGTTCAGTGGCATATTACAATTCAAGAGGCTACACCCAGTTCAAACTTCCTTAATAACTGCGTTTCAGTTGAAAAAAAATGTCATATCTAACTTTGGTAACTAATTTACAGTTAGGTGACTGAGGAAGTTAGATCAGTATACATCAGGAATGAATTTCAAACACTATATCCTTACCTATGCTGTATCAACATTTCTTTGTCTTCAGCTACATGATATGAGCTGTTGTATAAAGAAATCCAGCACTCATCTGTTACTATATACATATCAAGACCTGGAAAGAAAGTATAGAAATAAATATTCATCATTACTTGCATGTATACACATATTGCTTTTTGTTTTAATTTGCATTTCTTAAAATATAAAACAGAAAAACAATTTTAGTGAACTAAAAAGAAAGCAAAACATTTTGGCAAACTTCTATCTATGAGTATTCAAAAATACAACAATTAAATGTAAGTTATTCAATATAATTAATCAAGTATCAAGTGAGGCAACACATCCTATGTTGTGGTTATTCATTGGTTATTGTTTTTTGGAATCTCAATACTTTATATATCTGCAATAATAAAAGGACATATCCATTAGCCTATAATTGCCATAGCTCCAAAGAGAAAGAACTTAGAAACCTGAAATTGTGCACATGTAGTAAGTGAACAGAACCCTCAGGATGTGCACCTGGATATTATTAAATATTGACATGCTTCTTTTTGTGAGGCAAGCTAATGAAAAACCATGCAGAAAAGAAATATGATCACCATAGCTCCAAGAGCAAAGAACCTAGAAACCAGAAACTTTGCACCTATACTAAGTGACCCTGAAGGTGTGCACCAGGGTATTATAACTTATTCATTTATGTCCATGCAGGCACGTCTTTTTAATAAGGCAAGCTAACAGAAAAAACCACATAGAAAAATGTGATTCCTTATATTACAAACCTGCATCAATTGATGTCTTTACATAGATGTTATCTCGAGCCAGCACTTCAAGTGGTCCATCTCCCTCCTGTAGCATGTTACGAAAGTGAGAGTCCTGGTAGAGTTCCATGTGATATACCTGAGCATCATTGACCTAGTAGTAAAGCTCATAGTTATAAGTTATGGTTAATGTTACACTATATACTGAAATTAATAACTATTTATATCACCATCATCAACTAGTTTGGGGAAATTTCTGCATCATCAATCTGCTTGACAAACATATTTAAAAACGTATTATAAAAAAGTAGCTGTTTTGGACACATCTTAAAACATTAAATTATTATGCAATATTTTTGCTATAAGTGCACATTAGATCCTAAATGTGTTTGGGGAAATTTCTGCATCATCAATCTGCTTGACAAACATATTTAAAAACGTATTATAAAAAAGTAGCTGTTTTGGACACATCTTAAAACATTAAATTATTATGCAATATTTTTGCTATAAGTGCACATTAGATCCTAAATGTACCAGTAATAAAGTCTCTTTTAAACAATGAATATATTTTGTAAATATATCAAGTTTTCTATTTTGCAAGAAAATAGTTTCATTCCATTAAACACCAGTGTTACTTCCTGTAGGACTACAACCTTAAATCATATTCTCACAAAACAATTTTGTTATTAGTCATTTCGAAAGCTTTACTTTTAAAAAAAAATCGATAAATCTTAATTACACCTTTATTTTACATAATATATCAAGATATAACAATCATTTTAAAACAATTTCAGACATTTAAACACAACATTCACTTTTCACATAGTAGTTCCATATTTCAGCAACATAGGACAAACATATTAGAACTACTGCACATATTTAAACACCACAATCACTTCTAACAGCATATAGTAATGTTTTATCTTTTTAACCCTTTCATTACAGATTGGGTGGAATCCACTCAGCTTGTAACCATGAAGGTATCCAGGAGAGTACTTATTCTAAGATTTCTGATAACATACATGTTTTAAAAATTTTTCAGGGTATAGGTAAACATTACAAAGCTATTGTAGAAACAAAATTCAGGGTTTTTAAGTATTATGATTTTTTAATTACAGAATATGTCGTAAAATATTTTCTTTCAAAATGTTGACTATTCAATATGCAAAGTAATTTTAATTCTTTTATAAAAATACTTTTATGAATCCGAGTAATGTATATGATATGTATATGATAAAAAAAAAAGGAATTTCAAACAGGCTGAAAGATTCAACTTACCCACAAAAAGGTTTGTCTTAAAAGAAAGAAAGGATGCCATTTTATTTGAAAATAGCTTGAAAAACCACTTGTGGGGCATTCTGAGCTTTTGATTGGTTCTCCACATGTCATATATAAAATTAAGTGTATACAAGAGACCGTTTCCAAAAATCTAAGGAGGTGAGAAGGGAGCCATTGTGTTTGATTCAGTAAACTAGTGATATCTCATAATAGAAAAATGACAGGAGATTTTTACTTCATATTCCAGCTTTTAAATATCAGTAATTGGAGTTCCTAATTCTTACAAAACTATAGACTTTGTATTTTGATATCATGAATGTCCAATTTGAATCAGTGCTGCATTCAACATACCACATGACACACAAAAATTGATGTTTCCGGTGTGTTTTTTTAAATATTTACTTTCAAATTAAGAAATTAAGTAACATATAATATGTCAACTTTAGTTATAATCTACAGTTTGAAACCAAACTTAATGACTGAAATTCATAAAATAGCAGTTGAATAAAATTTTGAATGACAATCAACAAATGCAATGACATAACCTTTGACCTGTGACCTGTTATGATAGGGTTAAACATTTCAATAAGAATTCAGTAAAGATAAGCAATATTTTACTCTTCCACTTCATACATACTAATGTATCATGGCCTTACATTCAAAATGAAAGACTGGTACCACATTCCTTATATTCTAACAATGCTCTTTCCTACAGTAATGATCATGTGACCACCTCAATGTTGGAAACTACATTAGTAGCTTCTTCTACACATCTCACTATTAACCTTATACTTTGCACATTTCTTCCATATTTTTTAAACATAACCTCTTATCTTACCATTTCAAAGATGTTTCCATCACTGATGAAGTCATAAGCACATTGAAAACTTTGACTAAAAATGAGATGAGACTGTGTGATTCTCTGGTGACTTTCTAGAGCTTGACAAGATGATAACCCAGTCCAGATCCATCTTCTGAGTTGAACATATCTTCATCATCAATAAAAGAGTCATAGTGATCACTGCTTATGCTTTCAGAAGTGCCTGAAACCTTTGCAGGAGACCAGAATAAGAGCTGGAAGAAAAATTACTTATATTAAATCCTCCAACAACAGTCATATCCTTTTACTATAAGGCTTTTACTAATTTTTGAATACTTATTTCTCTGTACATCCATATGAAATAATAATATATATGGATTAACATACCTGATTCTTGAAGAAGTACCTTCCACCATCAGATACAATATTAAACCCGCAATTATGAAAGGATGTCTCCAGAATGAAGTGAGTGACATTAGTTGTTGCCTTACATGCCTGATCCTGTAGTGTTACTTCCAGAAGATCTGTATTATTTCCATTTAATTTGGTAACAATAGTTTTGCTGGAAGACTTTGAAAAAGTCAGTTTTAATCTATCTTTGTGGCATTCCAAGTTCATCAAATTTCTCATCTCCATTGCAAGCTTTTCACCTGCATAATTTCCTGTGTAAATATGGCAAAAATATTGAATTGATTTATTTACATCTGACATAATTTTGCTACAGCAAAAAAGTAATTCAATAAAGAGTTCACTTTCAATTCTAAAACCACTAGAATCTAATTAGAATGCACAATAATGATAATGAATTTTACAGGCAACTTCTAGCATATTCTTAAGCATATATAATTTGTTTTTTGTGCAGTTACTTATTCAAACGAATAGTTGGTCTAAAAATAGAAAAATACAAAGGTGAGTCTATATTAGTGTAACTAACACTGAAATGATGAATATTTAGCAGAAGACAAATGCTCATAAAAGAAAATCACTAATGACTTTTGATCAATATCATTCCTTGAGTACATCTTAAGTGAACTTTCAAAATTTTGGATAATTTTCACCAAAATGTAACAGCAGTCTAAATCTAGAATAGATGTACAACTATTTTAGAGAATGAAACTTGTCAACACAATAATAAGAGAATTTAAACCCCATATAGTTATTTTTCAGTAAACAAAAGCCATAAAATCAACATATGAATTATTGTACTTAATCATAATCATTTCTCTACATATAAAGCACAAAAATCTCTTTGTCTATTATCTAACTACTCCTAGATTGCTGGGCTAATTTCAATCAAACTTCATGGGATCAAAACAAGGGCCATGATAATGTGAGGTTAACAACCTTTGCTACTTCCCACTACTGCTATTATATTTGTTATATAATTTATATAACATTTATTATATTTGTCATAAGTTAGCATTAACTACAGTCATAGATGGTTCCAAGTCCTTACACCAAGAAAAAAAAAAGTTACATTTTCTATACAACAACACACATACAGTGGGGAAGAAGGGTACACATACATCTTGTATATTTCAGGCAGTGTGCTAGTAGCATTCTCTATAATGAAAAAAAATGCCCACCATTATTGCAATAACACAAACGCAGGTGAAGTTTTTTATTCCAACAACCATAATGAGGCTAGTTCTTACTTTGGCCCATGATCTTTCAAAGTCAGCCTGTAAGACACTACTGCAACTTACAGTGTCAATAATTAATCATGTGAAACGTTGTGAGTTGGTTGTTGAAAGTGGGTAACTCAAGGCACACATGCATATTTCATCTTACAAAGTCCCCCTGACCATATTAATGTAAACCATGTTTTAATTATATGGATAATGAGTTCTTGAATCTTATAAAAACTTTTGGTGAGGTAATAGTAAATACTGTAACAATAAGTTATGATTTTTCTGTTATCTATCACAGCAATCACCCGCACTTTTCAGAGTTCATAACCAGAACAAAGAACAGATAACTCAGCTTATACTGAAATATAAACAACTAAGCCTAGGTTCATAGTAAAGACACCTTAACAGTTCAATCTAACTTATTCCTACAATGAGACCTGTAACATCAATTATAAAATTTTAAGCAGGAAAAAATTAATTATGAAAAACAAACAAAATTACAACTTGAAATTGAAAAGTAATATTTCATGACACTGAAATAATTAAAGTGCATTCGTCACCAGATACATACAACTGCTATTAATACTATTTAGGTCATACTGTGAGTACTCTTCTGTTTATAGCATTTAAACTTAATTAGTCACAAAATAGGTAATTTTACAAATAATGATGTTTAAACTTTATTAACTAGCTCATCAACTAGGTGCTCTTCCCATTAATAATGTTCACAGGCATAAAAAAAGTTTAGTGAGAAAATAATATGGAGAGTCAGAGTTGTCAGTAAAGAATGTTTTTTAATAATGGAGCTAAAAACAATCTGAGTATCTTTCCAGTTTTATTTTGATTATAAAATGAGGACTTTAAATTTTGATAATTTTGGGCCATTTATTTTTTCCTTTCAAATTTTGAAACAAACTTTAAGTTCACGATTTAAAGTCAATCATTTGCAATTACATTTTATTAGCATTTATAAAAATAAATAACAAAAATACGAGTTGAGAAAGTTTTAAAACACACACACACACACACATATATATATATAAAATCGCTTGTATTCTACAGTGTCTTTAAACAAAAATAGGTTAAATATACTCATACTTTTGACGAAATGTGTTAGTCAGAGATGAGCATAACCCTGCCATTCCATATTTCTCTAGATTTCGTACTGAGGACTGTCTTTGAAAAGCCTTTTAAGTTTAGTGGAAATTCATTCTTTTCTCTATGTAATCTATTCCATGGAGAAGGAGAGGAGACAGTGGCACTAATGTCTGATTGATGGGATTGAAAAACATCTGGCTCAACTTGACCAATTGATAATCGATCCTTTGGTGACTCTCCATCACTCTGCACGTTACGTTGATCTGTTACTGGAATAAAAAAATAGATGGTCAAGCCAACATGGATCTTTTTAATGACATATAACAGTTTTGTCAGGTTTCTATAGTAATCCACTCATTGAATCATCACAGTCAGCTGAAGAAGTCTGTTACTAGAAAACAATTTGTATAATCTAAGAAGAATTGGGTACAGCTGCCCTAAATTTTGAGATACTGACTAATGGAAGGTCAGTCAGTCAGCAACATTCATTATAATTAGGATTTTGTCCAGTTCTCTGATTGAATAATTTGATTAACTATCACAAACAAAAGTGAGTAATATTTTAAATAGCAGTATGTTTTGAACACTGGACTTTTCAATCTGCAGCTCAAACCTCAAAACCTTTCAATAATGGTTCAAAATACAAACCACTATACCAGGCATAACCCCACTTACATATAGAGATTGGCAATGAAAATAATCAACTCGGATTCAAACAGAAATGCTTCTCTGCTGATTTGTTTTCATACTATATAGAATAAAATCACAAATTTTTGTTTATACTTAGAAATCCTTCTGTATCATACAATGACAACATTAAGTTGCTTACTTATTAGTTACTTCTTCTGCTCAGGCATTGACTTAATTAAGGTGTACTTAATAGAATCTCATAACACAGTTATATTACAAACTTCTGAAATACTTTAAAAACTGAAGCACAATTGAGTAATGGCCCAGATGCTTTCCTTAAGTCCTTAAATAGCAATACAAAGACGATGGAAAGAATGATTACTATCAATTGATTAAATGATACT